>NC_054566.1:3060000-3320000 GCF_017654505.1 Polyodon spathula | reverse complement strand
TCATTGTTCTGCACCCCTTTATTTATTATTCTGTTTGCTTCACATTTTCGTCACCATTCTGGTTCACACCAGCATTAGACATTGTGGTGCTGCAGATGCATGGACTCAGTACATTCTCTAATTAACATTAAAAAATGGATCAGAGATTTCCTTAAATTTTGGTAAATATGAGGGTCTCCATCTCCAGTAAAGGACCTCTAATGATAATGTTTCAAACAGGGCTGGTGCTAGGATTCACTGGACCCGACCACTTTCTCACACTGAAGTATCCCCCCCCCCCCCCCCCCCCCCCCAAAAACAAAACAAAAAAAAAAAAACCTCAACCTAAAATAAATCTAATTGAAGTTTCGTTCCAAAAATGAGTACAAATCATGTGTGATTTTTGAGGAATTCAACGTCAGTTTATTTAGCTGCACAGGTTTATGTTTCATGATTTCAACTCTTAGCTGTTTGGTTCAAAAGTCAGGCCAAGTAGCTGGATCATAAAAATCACATAAAGGTGCCTGACTGGGTACCGAGTTTACAATACATGATTCAGTACCTTGTGTTTGCTGTTCTTGTACATTTCCAATCCGATGTCTCTGATTCAGGTCTTTCCTCTGGCTCAACTGTTTATTTTTCATGCGGAGGAGCAGCTTGGCAGTTCTGTTGCCGCACTATACTTCCATCTGCTGTTGTCGGCCCATTTTTAAACCATTTACTGTACACTTTAGCATTTTCTGCTTCTTTTTAGGAAATTTCTAGCTGTTTTTTCTGCTCCTTTCGCTTTGAACAACCCGACTTGTGTTTTGATGGCATATTCAATATACCGTATGTTATGTACTTATTACCACAACTGTGGAAAAGTTAGCTTACTTCCACCCAGCGCTTTTTTTTTTTTTTTTTTCACCAGGCAAGTCTATGGAAAATGGGGGTGTGATGTAGGAGTTCTCACAAAGAATTAAAGTTGGCTGATAGGCCTGTGTGTTTATTTTTTTTTTCAGAAGTATTCGTGATTATATACCTTGTTAGTAAACTGTTTGTTATAATCTTTATAAACAGCAGCTGTAAAAGAAATGAAGCCCCCCCCCCCCCATAAATGGAACAGTCTGTTGTTTTTTAATCGACACTGACCTATTATAAAGTTTCACGCCTACGTAGCTCTGATTTGATAATATGTGTTTTGACTGACAGTACAACTTTGACACGGTTTATTTTTGAACTACCGGGAGAACAGTGTTTTTTTGTTTTGGTTTTTTGATAATGGACTTTGGGGATAAAAATAAATAAAAAATGGTATGAGCAAGATATTACAGACTATCTTTGGTATGGGCCCCAGCAGAGGCTGGGCCCGGGTGCATTTGCATACCTCACAACCTCCCCCTGACACCGGCCCTGCTTTCAAATTATGTTTAATCACTGTTCCAAATCAATCTGCCAAATGTATTTTTTTCGATGAAAGAAAATATCCGTTCTTGTACACACCCTCTGAATGTTGCCTGTCAATATGCATGAACTCGGCTTTCTCGTTGTCCTATACACTCAATCTGTCCATTTAAATTAAGTGTAGCAAATGTTTGCTGTCAGTGGCAATACAGTAACCGCATAGCAACTCTGGTTTTAATGACAAGTTGAAGAAATCAAACAACTGGATGCAGTCTGATTACTATCAGCAACTTTATTTCAGCTCGTCATAATAATAACACAAGGCACAGTGCTCTCTTCTCTACAGCCAGGAAGAGGCTTTGAATAAACTTTATGAACACATAGACTACTAGATATTTTTAATTACTAACAGTTTATTTTTATTTTGCTAATGCATTTTAAATACCTAACGATAGTTTAAATATTAAAATTGGCACAAATACATGACCCTGCACTTAAATCCTAATAAAAGTTAATGGTGTGGTGTTATTTTGCGGTACGCATTAAAACGTGGTACACCATGTGCTGCGCTTGCCAGTGCATGAGCAAATGATTTTAACTCTGAAAACAATGAAACACTCATCTGAACAGGGTACGATGCACTGAGTTTTGCCCTTAAAGTTCTTTTTAATATCATTTTTGTTCACAATCCAGCAAATTTGTGACATTAACTGATGAGCAACAAATTGGGTTATCTAAAATTGTAAACATACGATTTTGTGGGTGATCGGTTTGTCATATTGATTTGTGCAGTCGTCAATCACTGCACTTCCAAATGAATGCACCCTTAATTGCATGGCTGGAGATCTAATTTTAAAAGGTGTCAATATAACTTTTTAAATTACTGTCAAAAGAGACAACTATAACTCTGAGCAGTAGTTTTTGCCGATCGGTTACAGCCCTGTGTTAGCTAATTAATGCCTTGACTGTCATTTTTCTTGACTGTTCTACCCATCGCATGTCTTGGATGGGATCAACAAAGATGTTTGTTTTTATTGTTTGTTTATTTATTATACGGAAAAAATAACTGCATTGTGCTCTGAGTGTATTAAACCGAATAGTGTTTAAACAAAAGTCAAATCAAGGGAAAAAAAAAAAAAAAATTAAGATCTGCCGAAAATATATAATTTGAAATAATGGTAATTATCTTTTATCTAATTGTGGCTTGCTGTTTTTATTCTGATGAGGAGACTCCCTAAGCCTATGTAGTAGTAAAGTTCCCAACAATTCTGCAAGTGGCATCCACACAGGGTTGTCCACACAACCTCAACCCTGAAGATCTACCTAATTGTTTAAACACCTGATTCTAATTATCCCCTTAATTGAGCTGAATCTTAATTACTCACTGTTTGTCTAATTCATACATCATTTTGTTTCAAAAGACATGGAATTGGTTAATATAACCCTTTTGGATATTTAAGAAGGCTATCGTAGTAAAATTATGAAATTTCCATAATTATCATTGGGGTTCACAAACTTTTTCTCGGCAGTATCCTATCTGCACACTTTATTATCTAGACATATCCAATGTTGAGTCCTTTGTATACAGTACACACAGGCAGCATGTATATACACCTCATTATAATAATACAATTATTATATATTCTGTCCATCTGTTTAAATAAGGGAACGCAATCACAATTTGAAAATAATGTACATCCCACCACCTTAAATCTGCATATTGTTTTAACACAATGTTAAGGTCTGTAGCAACTTATAGTTCTGAAATGTATATATTTAAAGCAAGCATACATCAGTAGCCTATTGAATACTTTCTTGCTTCACATTGCACTGTAGGCTATACAGCTATCAGTGTATATATTGAAAAAAAAAGAACTGGTACATAATTTGGCACATGCATTAAAATACATGAAATGTCACACAGCTTGGATGGCACCAGTTCATGTCCAGGCTGTGCAAAGAGGCCGAACTTTGTTGGGGACCCCAAGGGGGGCGTCACATTGGCTCACACACTTCCGGGGTGGGGGAATGGGAAACCTGCAGGGATTGCTTCTCCTCATCGCGCAACAGTGAACCCTACTGGCCAGACACCGAGCACGTTCAGAGTGGGTAAAAAGCAGGGCTGATCTCTGTTCTCCGGGATCGGTAGCTCACCCACCTGGATTGCTTGGCATAAAAGCGATTCTGGAATAAGTTATATTAAGGAGGAAATAGAAAAGATAACGGGAGCAGACGACCTTAATAACAATACATTGGAATAAAGCAATTCAAGAAAAATGTCAAGCACAGTGTGGTCAGTCATTATGATGGTGTGATGGAGAGAGAAGGAATCCAAGCTGTAAGTCTGCCTCCCGACCTGGAAGGACATTTGGTAAGGTTAGTGTTACGCCGTCTCCAAGATGGCCAAACTCTGCGTTGCAGTGACATCTAGGGGAGGGTACGTGGCTGCAGTGCTGCTAAAAAAATCCATTCTGATCAGCTGGGGGGCGCACAGCAATTGGATAAGGAGGGGCGCCGGGTTGATTACGGGGTGGAGTTTGGCAGCACAAAAGGGGTGCAGCTGTGTGAGCACAACCCTTATGTTGCAGTGTTTGATTTTGTTTTCATTGCAGAGGATTGACAGGGAAGCTGCAGCTTTACAGCCAGCAAAAGGACCAAAGACCCTATCTACTGCACAGCACAGCACTACACAGCACATTACACAGTACCACACCGTTACCTGGTCTTGACAGCACAGCGCAGCACAGCATTACACAGCACCCCACCGTTACCTGGTCTTGACAGCACAGCACAGCACAGCATTACACAGCACCACACCGTTACCTGGTCTTGACAGCACAGCACAGCATTACACAGCACCACACCATAACAACACAGCACAACCCCACACACAGTAACCTGTTGTTGTCAACTATGTCACAGCACATCGAAGACATTTTGTCCGTGTAACATAATGAAAATGGAAATACCAACCCCATGTTATCATTAACAAGAGTTTCTCGATGAGCAATCCTAAGTTAAGTAACTTCGGGCTGTGCTTTTTCCGGTGATGTATACGACTTCCAGGTGTGGTATATATCACGAGAACTGCACGGCCCATCATGGTTTATAGATTATATACTGTATATTTCAATTAGGATGTACCTTGTATGTTAAGCAGCACTGAGCACGCGTTTTTGAGAATGTACCAGGTACACGTTTCACTAAGTTATTTATTGCTGCCTTCACATTAAGTGGCGCTCCACAGACTGTATACAGTATTTAAATGCTCATTCACCTTGTATTACTGACTGACACATTTGGTATGCATTCTGGGAGCTGTAGTTCAAACAGGAGCATGTGTCTATGTGATTGCATTGTTTACAAATCTGGGCAATGCTGACAAACCATGTCAAAGTTATTAATTGCAAAATTAGGGGTTTAACATTGATCAACCAACTCTACCATGCCACATATATATATATATATAGTTGGCATATCCCATATTTCACGGCTGTGTGATACGTGTGGCGCTCATTAATACCAGCAACAGAGTGTGACCCAAGCGCGAGCTGTCAAACTGTCAAACAGCAACACATCTCCAACATTTTCCAGTGTGTACCTGATAAAGAACACCCTTCAGAGCCCTCCACATCCAATGAAAATCAGGTAAATCCAAGAGAAACACACGTTTCCAACATCAAAACTACCTCGGCAACAGGCTGCATTCAATCTTTGGGCCCAACTGCATTTTCCATGAGTGAGTGGTACAGGTCGGCATCTCTGGCAATGTTGTTTCCACCAGGAAGGGAGACTCAGACACAGAAGTTGCAAGTTTCAATCACTAATGTGTAAGTTTTAATAATAATAAATTACAAACAAAACACTGGATGCAACACAGGATAAAACACATTAACAAAATAAAAGACACACGTGCCAAAATAAAAGGTCTACAAAAACGATCACGGAGATGTAAATAAGCAAACAAGAAGGTACAGCACCCAACACAAAAACTTCCACCTCTCACCAACATCCACTCTAACACTAACCCTATAACCCCGTGCACCCTATTATACATCTGGGACTGCCACATTGCCATGTGTTTTTAACTCACCCCCACCCCCCCACACACACACAGGGAGTCACTGTAAACATCTAGAAATCAGCCACCCGAAAATTCTCTCATCCAACAGATAAAGATGCTTCTCACAAAAAGATACACAGAAATGTTAGCAAACACAAACACCCGCGGAGCAAACTAGTGATATCAAAATGGGAAATAGTTGTATATAAAACATTTGAAAGTGCGTAATTTTAACACTCTCCCTAACCTTTTTTTCACCTAGGAAGTTTTTTTTATTATATAAATATATATATATATATATATATATATATATATATATATATATATATATATATAATATATAAGGCACAGAAACAGAAACCTGACCGCAAAAAAAAACACAGAACTGGCACTCAGCACAGAAAAAGAAAAATTCGGCCCCACAACACCTGATCCCCTGAAAACCAACTTATGCAGTTCACTCTCTGTGTAATAACTCACTGACATAAACTAAGCAGAGCAAGCTCTCGACAATAAGCAACACAGAACTTTAGAACTCTGGCAGGAATCTCTGCTTAACAGAGATTATAAAAAATACTGCATAGGGTTGTGTGTGATAAATGAGGATTGAATTCCTCCCTCGGGGTTGTGTAGAATCCCACCTCTCGGGTGTGCATTAAAGTCTCATAGTCTCACACACTATCCCATGCATTAGTCTTTGTATATAATCTGTTAATTAAAAGTACAAAATGGTTGGGTACAGAAGGTTATTTATAAATGGCCACACATTTCTGTGCCTGCAGCAGCTGGCTAGCACTGCTAACAAATACTTCATAAGAACATAAGAACATAAGAACATAAGAAAGTTTACAAACGAGAGGAGGCCATTCGGCCCATCTTGCTCGTTTGGTTGTTAGTAGCTTATTGATCCCAAAATCTCATCAAGCAGCTTCTTGAAGGATCCCAGGGTGTCAGCTTCAACAACATTACTGGGGAGTTGATTCCAGACCCTCACAATTCTCTGTGTAAAAAAGTGCCTCCTATTTTCTGTTCTGAATGCCCCTTTGTCTAATCTCCATTTGTGACCCCTGGTCCTTGTTTCTTTTTTCAGGCTGAAAAAGTCCCTTGGGTCGACACTGTCAATACCTTTTAGAATTTTGAATGCTTGAATTAGGTCGCCACGTAGTCTTCTTTGTTCAAGACTGAACAGATTCAATTCTTTTAGCCTGTCTGCATATGACATGCCTTTTAAGCCCGGAATAATTCTGGTCGCTCTTCTTTGCACTCTTTATAGAGCAGCAATATCTTTTTTATAGCGAGGTGACCAGAACTGCACACAATATTCAAGATGAGGTTTTACTAGTGCATTGTACAGTTTTAACATTACTTCCCTTGATTTAAATTCAACACTTTTCACAATGTATCCGAGCATCTTGTTAGCCTTTTTTATAGCTTCCCCACATTATCTAGATGAAGACATTTCTGAGTCAACAAAAACTCCTAGGTCTTTTTCATAAATACCTTCTCCAATTTCAATATCTCCCATATGATATTTATAATGTACATTTTTATTTCCTGCGTGCAGTACCTTACACTTTTCTCTATTAAATGTCATTTGCCATGTGTCTGCCCAGTTCTGAATCTTGTCTAGATCATTTTTAATGACCTTTGCTGCTGCAACAGTGTTTGCCACTCTTCCTACTTTTGTGTCGTCTGCAAATTTAACAAGTTTGCTTACTATACCAGAATCTAAATCATTAATGTAGATTAGGAATAGCTGTACAAAGTCTAAACAGCTTCAACATACAGTACCATAGCAAGTCTCCATCTATGTCATTTTTCACAGACTTGCCTTTGTCGTGCAAAGTCATGGAAAACTCTTGTTATAATGCCAATTTAAGTTAAAGAAAATACACAGACAAATAACATTTTATAGTGCAAAATATCTAAAAGACTTCCATAGAGGATTTATAACCCTGATACAGGTTTGATAACCCTATCCAAGACTGTTCAAATGATTCATGTTCTACAGTGATGACTTTTCCCTATGGGCATTCTGAAGGACAGTTTTACAACAGTAGCAGTCATGTGCAGCATCCCTCCAGACAATCGAAACATCTCGTCCCTCATTTAATATTTTTAAAAATTTTTAAATCAAGGAATGTCAAGTTATATATCTGTTTAAGGTAAAATCTTAACCCTCACAGGTCATTTAGATAAGACATCCCTATCACTCGATAACTAGTTTAGTATTGTCGAGTGCAGTACTGTCTGTGGCTTGGTTCTTCTGGGCTTAAATTATACATGTATGTGAAACAGTATTTTCAACCAGTAAAATTAATGAGATTTAATCTAATTTCTTATAACCTTAGGTAACCAGGCTTTGAACAGAGAGCAACCATGGTGCAACTATAGTCTTGTTTTGATTATAACATGAATTCTAAACGTAGGGCCTATTGATCAGAGCCTTCTAATTAGCATGTAAAATCACCCTTTTTACACAGCAGGAAACATCCCTCCTGCCAAGTCTATCTTCATTGGAATGTACGATGCCATCCCTGCACTTGCACCATCAATTCTGAAAACAAAATTAAGCACACCAAATGAGAAAACAGACATGCACTGGTCTGAAACCTCGACACTGACTAAAGGAAGTCAACTGTATGTGCTTCAAAAGAAACCTACATACTATAGTCTCACTAGGTAACTCGAACCTGTATAAACCAATAGGGTTATTGTAGACCCCTGCTATATACATTATAGCATCATGATAGTGCCACTATAGTTATGTTTTCAACTTAGTTTCCATGTTAAATATTGATTCTCTGATTCTCTATTAATGTCTTGGCAATGGCAGGGGTTAGAGGGATGTTCTTGGGAACATAAGCACTTTGTGTACCTTTAAATGTTTAAATAGTTTTTCAAAAAGATAAAAGGGTGGGTCAAACCTGCAGAAAAAACTGATAGCTACAGCTTTGGTACTCAGTGTCAAGGTAGCGGTCTCTGCTGATTTAATTTCCTACGGTGGTTAGAATTTGATTGAATTTGTAGTTTTTAAGTTATTGTTATTTGTAATTTCTGTTTTGTCAAGTGTGTACAATTGAGTGTTTGACAGGTAACGTTTTTCCATAAGGTCCACTCAGAAACCTACACGCCCACAACACAAGCACTGTGTGAGAAGGCTGCTGCTCGGTGTGGATATCAGCTCTCTGCCCCTATAACACAAGCACTGTGTGAGAATGGAGAGGAAGACTCATGAAATTAATTGGACTCAAGTTGATGAGAAGCAATTATCCTCCGCTGTACGAATTAAAACGGTCTGTTGCTTTTTATACAAAAATGAGAAAAAGCAGGTTGCATAGAAGATTTATATTGGACCCTGACACCCCCAATAAAATGATGAAGTTGTTGTGCAGTATTTGTTAGCCTATTTGTTTTTCTATGGGTCTCTCGCTATATCACAGCCCTCGTATATACAGCGTATATACTGGACCCCGACACCTGCGATATCTTGAGTGGGTGGTATATATACAGAATCACAATTAAAAAATTGTTCCTGCCACATAACGCCTTGTATTAAGAGCCACCACACCCCATGTATTAAAATGCAGTAAACAGTTTTGTTTGTGTTGAGCGACACCAAACAAGCAAGTAAGGAAACCTACCTGTCACTGAGCCTAATGGATTTGGCATTTACAATTGGCATTATTGTAAACATCACATTTACATACAAATGTGTATAAACACTTGTTACTAATAAGTAAATAATTGTGCCTATCTACAAAAATAAATGAGCAATTAATTCAGCAGTAATCAGTTCTTCAAGCTAATTTGTAGTTTCTACAGACAAAGCACAGGAACATTCAATAATTTAAAGTTTAATATCTTAGTGTTTTTTGTTTTCTTTTTACTAAATAAACAGAGCAATTGAATACGCACAATAACCCAGGGTGTGCAGTAAGAAATATCTTACCACAGCTATGGGAGGTTGAAGGCACTCAGCCTAGAGCCTCATGCCTCACAACACACCCCCTGTCATGCTTACATAAGAACATAAGAACATAAGAAAGTTTACAAACGAGAGGAGGCCATTCGGCCCATCTTGCTCGTTTGGTTGTTAGTAGCTTATTGATCCCAGAATCTCATTAAGCAGCTTCTTGAAGGATCCCTGGGTGTCAGCTTCAATAACATTACTGGGGAGTTGATTCCAGACCCTCACGATTCTCTGTGTAAAAAAGTGCCTCCTATTTTCTGTTCTGAATGCCCCTTTTTCTAATCTCCATTTGTGACCCCTGGTCCTTGTTTCTTTTTTCAGGTCGAAAAAGTCCCTTGGGTCGGCATTGTCAATACCTTTTAGAATTTTGAATACTTGAAGTAGGTCGCCGCGTAGTCTTCTTTGTTCAAGACTGAATAGATTCAATTCTTTTAGTCTGTCTGCATATGACATGCCTTTTAAACCAGGAATAATTCTGGTCGCTCTTTTTTGCACTCTTTCTAGAACAACAATATAATTTTGTAGCGAGGTGACCAGAACTGAACACAATATTCAAGATGAGGTATCATTGTACAGTTTTAACAATACTTCCCTTGATTTAAATTCAACACCCGATCATCTTGTTGGCCTTTTTTATAGCTTCCCCACATTGTCTAGATGAAGACATTTCTGAGTCACAAAAACTCCTAGGATTTTTCATAGAGACCTTCTTTAATTTCAATATCTCCCATATGATATATATATATATATATATATATATATATATATATATATATATATATATATATAAAATGCACATTTTTATTTCCTGCGTGCAGTACCTTACACTTTTCTCTATTAAATGTCATTTGCCATGTGTCTGCCCAGTTCTAAGTCTTGTCTAGATCATTTTGAATGACCCTTGCTGCTGCAACAGTGTTTGCCACTCCTCCTATTTTTGTGTCACCTGTGAATTTAACAAGTTTGCTTATTATACCAGAATCTAAATCATTAATGTAGATTAAGAATAGCAGAGAACCTGTGCTACTACACTGGTTAACATACTCCATTCTGAGATTACTCCTTTAATCAGTACTTGCTGTTTTCTACATCTTAACCACTCCCTAATCCATGTACATGTGTTTCCTTGAATCCCTACTGCAGTCAGTTTGAGAATTAATCTTTTATGTGGGACTTTGTCAAAAGCTTTCTGGAAATCTAAATAAACCATGTCATATGCTTTGCAATTATCCATTATCAATTTTGCATCCTCAAAAAAATCAAGCAGGTTAGTTAGACACAATCACCCTTTCCTAAAACCATGTTGACTGTCTCCCAGGATACTGTTACCATATAGGTAATTTTCCATTTTGGATCTTATTATAGTTTCCATAAGTTTGCATATCATAGAAGTCAGGCTTATTGGTCTGTAGTTACCTGTTTCAGTTTTGTTTCCCTTTTTGTGGATCGGTATTATGTTTGCAAGTTTCCAGTCTGTCGGTACAACCCTTGTGTCAAGAGACTGTTGCATGATCTTGGTTAGCAGTTTGTAAATAACTTCTTTCATTTCATTTCACATAACAAATACAAGTATTACTACTGTTTATAAAAGCCAGGAAATTCATTACAAAAAAACTAGTTAAAACATAGTGATTGGCAGGGCAGCATTCAATGATAAGTGGAGCAGTGACAAGCAGTGGCAATAATGAGCATGAATCCCTATCAAGGATGTAAATAACACATTACAGGTATTAGTATAATTAATAATTAAGTCACCATGACCTACATCCGCAGCATGTAGAATATATCAAAATGAATGCCTGTACAAAGTTTAATACAATTCTGGGACGCCGTTTCCAAGATATAGCCTCCGTAGCTTATCTTTTATCATGTTTTTATAATGAATATAGAATGTAGACCAGATAAGCCAAAGTGTCTTTATATTAGTAAGCACCAGGACCTTTTAGTTCACAGAGGTGTCTTGCCAGCAAAACAAAAGGAAACCAGATAAAAAATGGCAGATCACTCTACTTCTGTAAAGACACTTTGCCTAATCTAGACTAAGAGCCCCCTTAGTGTTTAAACACGTACAATCTACTACTTGATGAAAGAAGTATATTTTTCTATGGTCCCCAGTAAATGCACTACTTTCTGGGGAGTCATGCAGCGAGAGCTTGCTGGTTTGAATCGTGGTCCTGCCAAGTTTCCGTTCTTAGCTGAGGGCCCATAGAGAACACTGCATTGCCTTTAGGCTTTGTCTCAACATGCCACAGCAACCCCTACTGGTGAGATGCTCAATAAGCCCATGTGGGACTAAGCAGGCCTTTCCAGGGTTCAGTAGCTTTAGAACACCCTTTGCTTAGGTTTGTCTCGTGTAAGAAGGTGAATGACTTAACAATGGGAAGAGGTCTTATAAAGGTTTCCTAAAAGTTTTAATATTATAAGCTTTGTGTACAGAGATGTTCCGTTTCACACAATCAAAAGCCATGCCAATGGGCCTATTTTTTTTTTTTTAAGCTCTTCAAAAACCTGAAATCATTTGATAGTTCTTTTTATGTAGCTCTACCATAGTGCATCTCCAAAGTGGAATTCTGCCTTTTCAAGAAGCTATTCATGTTTTATTTCAGTAAATAATCTGAGCAATTCAATGTTAGTGGGATTTTCATGCTGTAATGCTGGGAAATGCTGTGTTTAGTGAATTCAAGCAATTTCACCTCTAGAAAGAAAAGGCCAAGTAAACTAATTGCAGTCCTATTCCAAATATACAGGAAGAGCACACAAGTGTTTTACAACATTAAAAGTCACCATGATAATGAAGCTGATCGATTGAGGCTGCTGATTGAACGCCACATCATTCCGAGCAATATTGCATCTTCTATGTCATTTTCTAAAGGCATTACCTTGCCCCATTTTGAAATAGTCTATTTACAACAGAAGCCAGAACTTGCATTAATGTTTGTTATGACTTTAGTGTTCTTCAGCTGCTTGACATGAACACATGCACCGCTTTATGATGGGCTGATCATTCACCACTATACAGTATGAGTATTTAAAAGCCTGTCTGTTGTAACACCAAGTCAAAAATGTTATTTGCCAATTGAGCTTTAAAATGACTAATGTAAGCAAGGTTTGAAGAGAGGTAAGATACATTGCAATTTGTTATTCTGGAATTGTGAAAGTGTCTTTTCTCAAATCTAATTTTAAAGGTATAGCCCATCCATACCTTGGAGAAATATTAAAAAAGTGAAAGAAATCTACAACGTATGCATTTATTCATGGTTCATTTTGCTCCAAAAATGAGGTGGTGAATTTTTTTATAAACATCTGTTTGCAAGTCCCCCCGGATATCCATTTGGTTAATGATTTGGTACCCCTATAGCAGAGAATGATCCAGGTACAACACATGTCACTGAGTGAGAGATTCTAGTACTTGAAATAGGAGAACTGTAAAAGAACTTTAAAAAGCAATATTAGAAGAGCAAGGCAATCTTCAACTCAAGAAATTAGGTGCAACTCCCATTGTAATATCTTTGGATAGCCACTTTTATTTAACTTGAAAGATGAAAGGAAGTGCCTTCCTACTGGTGGTTATTTATCTACAGTATAGGGGTTGTTCAAATGAATCATTCGACTCAACATGTCATATGCATTTTTAAATGAGTGGCATGCTGCAATTATTACATATCAGGCATATGAAAAGCACTCTGACAGTTTTAAGTGCTGTATTTGTATCTGTCATTAAAAATAAATTCAATTACAAAAGTGAAGTCTCTGCTTTTGCTGCCTCGCCAAAACAGTTTCAGTAATATCTGGATGCACCATGCTTTCAGAATAGTGCAACATGTCTATTTAGGGATAAGAGAAGTCCTCTGTAAGTGCTGGGTTTTCAGTTATTTACAAGGTAGTAGGGGCACTGATCGTAGGGTACATCCCGTAGCATGTAGGGCCAATGGGGGACAGTGGGGGGGTGGGGGGGGGGGGGGGGGGTCCCCTCCTGCTTTTGAAAAAAGGGATTCAAATGATGCATTCTGGTGCAATTGTGGATGGTTTAAGCATGTGCTAGTATAGTAGTGATCTGCTTGTAGCATCTGACAAAGTACTCCATTAGCTCAATGAGGGAATTTTCTTTCAGCATTTGTCACATGGCAAGATCAACAAGTAGAAACATTTCCTTTTGGAGCATCAAGGCCCCTGCAATACAAGACTGGCTGAAATGTGTGTGGCACCTTTAATTGTGTACAGCTCTAATATGGGAAACAGCGTGCAACAGCTCCCATGCTCAGAATTAGTCAAGTCCTGATGTGACAGAATGTACTGTAACATAGTCAGCTCTAATGATTATATGTTATGTTTATTTGTTTAATAAAAACAAGTATAAATTGCAGCGTGTTTTTTCTTCTATTTTCAATATTAAACACACCATAGCAAGCATATTGTCATATATTTTAGCACAAACTGAGAGATAAATTTAGTGAATGGCAGTTTATTTAACTGCAGTCAAGTAAGCTGCAGTACTTTTAATTTGTAATTCTCTAAATATTTAGTACACTTCCTAATTACAGTCCTGAGTCTTTTTATGCATTCTGTTTTCACTGTGTATATAACTTACAGGCAATACAAATGTAAAATAAACACATATATACAATACATATATATATATATATATATATATATATATATATATATATATATATATATATATATATATATATATATATATATAATATATAAAGGAAAATACAAATAGAGTGAATGAGTAGATTTTGAGAAGATGGAAGGAAAGCAATTAAAGGCTGAACAGTCCTGAGAAGAACCAGTAGCTGGTTCCACCACAGGGGGACGAGGGAAGAAAAGGAACGAGCACGGGAGGAAGGAGAGTGAAGAGAAGGCATAACAAGTCGGCCAGTAGAGGATGAACAGAGAGGATGAGAGGGAATATAAGGAGACATGAGGGACTGGAGCTAAGAAAGGGCAGTATGATGAATAGAGCAATATGCAAGAGCAAGAGTCTTAAGTTGGATGCAAGCACATTTTTGGTGAGTTTGAGAAAGAAACATAGTTTTCCCTGCAACAGCTGACCCTGCTTTAGTACAAAACTGCGTCAGCGCACCGAAGGTTACACATATTAGTCAGGCACCATAAAAGCCACCTTCCCGGTTCATGGCGCATTCTCCAAAATGGCCGACTTCTGGTTCCCACCTACCATCAAATCGATGGTCTATGGTAAAGCGTACCACCAAACTTACACAGCTCCATTTCTGGTTGGGAGGGAGACTTGCAGCTCAGATTCCCTCTCCCTGTCACACCATCACACATCTGTTTCTGCTGCTTCTGATTAAGGATTGCTCCTAATATAACTTCCCTGCAACTGTTAGAAGCAGCATGTGTGGCAGTCATGTAAGGACATTGGAGAAGGACACGGCTGTTCTTGGGCTATACTAACACGTGGCAAAAAGAGTGTTTTTATGTGTTGTATTATCTTATTTTATTATTTAGTTGTGTATTTTAAATATGTATGTTTGCTTTTATATGTCTGCTATGTCTTTTCATCTGCCATTTCCAACTTTATTTTTATTTTTCTACTTTAATTTTCAATTTAAGACTCTTGCCTATCGATCTATTCATCATACTGCCCCTTCCTATCTCCAATCCCTCGTGTCTCCTTATATGCCCTCTCGCCTTCCGCTCATCCTCTACTGGCCGACTTGTTATCTCTTCACTCTCCTTCGTCCTGTACTCACTCCTTCTCTTCCCTCATCCCCCTGTGGTGGAACCAGCTACAGGTTATCCTGTTCAGTCTTTAACTGCTTTCCGCCATCTTCTCAAAACTCACTTATTCAACCTTTATTTGTAAATTCATATTTATATATCTTTTCCTTTATTTATATTTATTTTATATATACTTGTTGATGTGGTTTAACCTGGGGAATCAGCTGCTTGCAACCTCTCATTGCTCTGCCTGGGCTAAATCCCGCCAGAACTGGACAGCTACAAAATTACAGTATTACACACGGTGCAGATTCATAATGAGTTTAAAAACGTATGGCGCACTGAGGAATAAACATATACATGATTACCCTACTACCTTGTTTTTTTCAGTTTATTTTGTTTTCACGGTAGGTGCCATAAATTAAAAGATGTTATTTACATTATTTTGACAAAAGGGGACCTTTGATGGGAAACACAGGACGTCTGGTCAACTTAGCTATAGAAGGCTACAAACGAAAAAAAAAATCTGTTTGTGGGACTCAAATAATTTACAAAACCTCTCTAAACTTGAGCATTTGTATATCAGCTGGCAGAGTTTCAGCTAATATCCCATCATACCTTTCTTCTTAAAGGTGAACATCCTAGAGGAAGGAATACCTTTTTTTTTGGTGCATATTTATAGTTGGTATGTACTATATATCGCCTTACAATACGATGATAAGACAAAAAATGGCCTGAATGATAATACCCGAAAATAATCTTAAATAATGGTCGGCTTATTTTGAAAACCCTGTAAGTTTTTCCCATTAAAGTCAGTTTTCTCCTGGTGCTTTGTATCAAAAAGTAGTCAATATGTGCATTGCACAGATCTCCTTATAAAGTCGTGCCTCTTAGAAGCTCTACTGTGATGAAAAAAGGTTCTCCTCTGATAACAGCTATAAGGCACTTGTGGTCCCTCTGAATATTCCTTGAATCTCAGGCCCATCTTTTGGTGCCTTCATATGGCACGATGTATTAATACATAGTGAATAATGCAGCAGAGTACTGTCCTTATAACCAGTATCTTTACCTAGTGATTTGACCACTAGTAGTTTTCTCTCTGTTTCTGCCCACTGATGAATATGGTGGTGGTTGTATAATTTGAGCTACTGTCAATTAATTAATATTGCTTTCACACTCAATACCCTTTCAATTCAGTATTCACTAGTTAATGCATTAATCCCTCCTTGTTGCCTGTCACAAAAAACTAGATCAGAATGTGCAGTGCAATACAAAATAATTTGCGTACTGATAGTGAGAGCAGATGCAATGCAACTTGACCTGCTAGAAACCAAGCTGCATGGGTGGGATGTTTACACAGGAAGCAGAGCAAGTGCAATGCAGATACTGGCTCACAATGCTTTCGTTGTGCTGTACCTGCCTTCACGCATGACTCATTTTGGAACGTACTCCAGAGCGTAGGAATAGTTAATTTGGGAGTTATGTAAAATTACTCTGTGTTTTTCAAGACAAACAATAGCAAGTCTAGCTTGAATGCACTTTAAGTTGAGACCTCAAACTACTAAACTCAATTTATCTGTGGCCCAAGACTAACTCCAGGCCGAGCCTCCGGAGGTGAAAGGCTAGTATTTAATCATTGCACCACCTACACAACTTCAACTTCAAACCAAAAAAATTATAGAAATTGAAAATTAACTGTATGAAAGGTCATTTGAATCCTTCTGATTATCAGCAAATTAAAGTATAATAACATATTGTAGATGTATGACAATTTTACATACGGTATATCTGGAAAATGCTTATTAAATTGCAATGAAACTTTAACATTGCTTAGGATACGTTTTTGAGCATATTAGATGCTGGGGGTATTTTTTTTCCATACATTTCTCCCTCTGTAAGTCACATGTATGCAAAGATCCGGAAAACTGATGAAACGTAACGTTATTTTGTGTTTCATTGTCTGGAAATCCATCTGACAGTATATCGCACTTACATTTTTACACAATCTAAACCAGTCATCTTAATATACTTTACCATGATACTAACATCTCATTTGCCTACCTAAATAACACTTGTTCAATTTTCAGTCAACTATTTATCACACTTGTTATTGTACACTATTCTGTACATACTGTTGGTTATCAACATTTTCATCTTTCTGATAACTCTCTTGCTGGTAGCTCTCATGTACGATAGTGCCATACTTTCCAGTTTAATTACAATCCCAAGTACTGCAAAAGCAGTCCCTTCATCAAAGCAAAGGCAGATTCTGTCTGGCACGTTGCACAGCAAACTTCCAAACACACTCAACTCTTTGCAGAAACTTTTTAATAAAAGAACTATAGAAGAGTTTTCTGAACCCCATCCATTTAGCATAACCTAATAGTAGCAATTCTTCGTGAACCCGATTGCTGAATAGATACAAATGTTTATGAGATATCTCCAGGCACACATGAAAGGATTTTTAGAAATGGAGGAAGAAAATAAAAGGACATCTATTTTACAGAATCCGTTCTGAGAGTTTGAAAGTAAAAGTGATTGCTTTTCTAAAGGCTTGAAGTGCAAGCCATTACATAACATGTTTCTGCGAAAGTTAACACTTGAGAATCTTTTTCACATTAGGTAACAGAGATGGAACAAAAAAACATATAATGTATCATAGAGCTGCTCATCCTTTGTGATTAAAAGAGTAGCAGGTCTTAAAGAGCCACAGAGTATATACTATACTGTATTTGATACTAGTGTAGCCATTTAGATTAGATACAAGTGTAGTCATTTAGATTAGATACTAGTGTAGCCATCTATCCTTTAACATGAAATTGCATGTTTGTACACAGTTCTTAATATTTTGAATACTTAGAATTCCCCTCCTCAATTAAACTTAGTACGATAAATAGTATCTTTCCAGAAGAGCAATGGCGAAGGACTGTAATCTTATAAATAATCAAAATCTTTTAAAAAACAACAATAAAATAAAATAATTCATTTTTCGAAGTAACCCTCACACTGATACCTACTCAACTGTCATTTGATCATTTAGTTAATTAACTTACTTACTAGTACTTAGCATACTTTTTCTTTCTGGCTCAGAAACTATGATTGTGGAATTAAAGAGTGATCAAAGCAATGTCAATTGCTCAAACACAGAAAAACTGAAATATTGTGGAAAATGAAGGTCTCAATCCAGGCAAGCCTGTCTTTCTGATTTACTATACCAAAAGCACAATCAAATATGGATCATATAGCACAGAAAAAAACAGACCTTTAAACTTTGTTTTCTTTTTTATCTGGCCAGTGAAAATAAGCATGTAATAGTAAGATTACTGTAGCTTAATAATAGAATACATTACAATAACATTTCACTTTCTATTTGATGGTGTTATGGCATTATTTATTAAATTTGTTCCTCCCAAATTGAGTTATTATAATTTTCTCTGAAGCTGGTTGCTGGAGAATCCTAATTGCTGGCACTAAACAGGCTTCTTAAATCATGTAGCAGTGTGCTAACCCCACCTGCTCTCATTGTACTTAGATAGTGAAAAACAATCAGCAATAGAGCAGAGGGTTTATACAGGAGCGAACTTAGATATACTCAACCAGGTGAAGTTTTGCAACATGGGAGCCAGAACAAAACAGGAACCTTTTTTGTCAAGGTGCTGACAGGCTGAAGCATATCTGAAAGGTTCAGCTTCAAGTCTTACTGCATGTCAATGTCTCAGCTCCCTTCACAGGCTTTCAGCAATGTCAAAAACAAAATGTCAATCATAAAGCTGCCATCCATGCTGTTCACATTTCGCTTTCTTCTATTTCAACCCCACTGAGGCCTGTCCCACCAAGCCTAGAGCAGAGGTTAATCTGGAGCATTCATCAACCCGTGCTCTTGTCGTTGATGGCTCACTCTTGTACCTCAACCCGTGCTCTTGTCGTTGATGGCTCACTCTTGTACCTCAACCTGTGCTCTTGTCGTTGATGGCTCACTCTTGTACCTCAACCCGTGCTCTTGTCGTTGATGGCTCACTCTTGTACCTCAACCTGTGCTCTTGTCGTTGATGGCTCACTCTTGTACCTCAACCTGTGCTCTTGTCGTTGATGGCTCACTCTTGTACCTCAACCCGTGCTCTTGTCGTTGATGGCTCACTCTTGTACCTCAACCCGTGCTCTTGTCGTTGATGGCTCACTCTTGTACCTCTGCCCGTTTTCTTGTGGTTGAGTTGTCTCACTCTGATTCCTCTGCCTGTGCTCTTGTGGTTGAGTTTTCTCACTCTGATTCCTCTGCCTGTGCTTTTGTGGTTTAGTTGTCTCACTTTGATTCCTCTGCCTGTGCTCTTGTGGTTGAGTCTCACTCTCATTTCTCTACCCGTACTCTAGTGGTTGAGTCTCACTCTCATCCCACTTCCTGTGTTCAGGTGACTGAACCCTACCTGTGCTTTACACTTCCCTGGAATTATAGTTCAAGCTTTGTACTTACTGGTACTTAAATGACCTATAGCCCTATTTTTTTATGGTTTAGTGATCATTATGAATGGGTTCAAGTTTGCACTGATATTTAAATCTAACTCCAGCTAGTACTTTATGTATGGCAGCCTGTTTGAGAACAATATAAAAAAATAAAAAATAAAAATGCAAACATTAAAAAAGTGAGGGGTACAATGTAAATGGCATGTGAAGCTATTCTACGTGTCCTTTTAATCACTCTGGTCATATGATAACCTGTTGAATCCTGAAACTAGTCACCTAATAGCACTAAGATATACAGATCTGGTATATATTATATGTATGCTATCTGTCCTTCCCTGACTGCTGAGCAAGGATACACAGTATAAATAGAGAATTGAGAAACAGACCCCTCACCCAGGAAACCACAGTAAATCAAAAACTGATTGAGTAAAAGCAATTGCTAAACCCCAGACCTGTACATCAAGAGACATGTAAGGAATTGTCAATATTATCATTTATTTTATGCAGCTTACAATGGTCTGAATTTAGGTGTTTTTTCTTTCCTAGGAAATCCTTTGCTTCTGTATTACAGGCTCTACGCTCACTTTTGTTTCTTAGGAGTGCATATGTAGGTGCACATTTAAAAATATCTTAAAAAACAGTATGTTAGTATAGCACATCGTAGTTGTTATAACGTGCCTGTTTAAATAAATATATGTGGTACTATAATTCATGCATTAAAGAAAACATGCTTGTATTATCATTATGCATTGGTTTGTTTAGAATGTAGTTGCCTGGAGACATGTCCTGGGATCATCATGTTTGTGTCTTCCAACACATACATAAAATAAAAGCTTGTCAATCCTGGCTAAACATGAGATTGAGACTTTTTGGTTTTTTGTTATATACACTATTTTTTGGTTCTTAATGCTCTTATTGCTGTCTATCAAATCATGAGTACTCAACACTGATCTGAACGTTAGTTGTGTGCACTAAAAGCAGTGAGGTGTGGGATTTGTAGATTTTAGAGCCTTGCTAACAATAGAAAAAATGAGAGAATCCCAGGAACACATAAAGTCATAAAAACACTTGTGTGAGTTCGAACTTACCCAAAAAGCCTTGCTTTTTGTTTTTCAGGTGAGTTTATATTTGTAGCTGACAATTTTAATATCTAAGCACCTAAAACAAAACTGATGGTCACACTTTTATGGTCGTGTATGTAACCAAATTGTGTGCCGAGTAGAGCCATGTATTATAGCATGTACAGTAAATTTTCTGCACTAAAACCCATCTATCCATGTCACTTTAGCATTAAACGTATGTAACCTGTAGTTATAAATCTCATATGTGGTTTGCGGTTGTGCTTTTTTCATAAAATTGCCAGCTCAACACATTCCCCAGTTCAGACACGTTTAAAATACAGAACTAAAACCCATCTGGGCTGTAATAAAAGCCACCAGGGTTAATGATTGAGACTATTGTGCATAATGTATGCTACCGGCTATTGTGCAACGTATGCTCTCTTGCTACCGGCTGTACTTGGATAGACATGTCTGAGAGCTCTGCAGAGGCCAAAGGGGGCTTTTAAGGATGACTGAAAGGGATTTATCAAATAAATCTAAACACAAAGAAGAATACATTAGTTAAGATAACTGTGATACTTCAGACCTGTATCAAATTTCTCTATAAGTTCTTATTAGACCCCTTTAGCTAAATGCCATTATACACTTCCTATAAGCTCTGTCTATAACATTGGTAGCAATTTGATATTTTTTTTATACAATTATAATATCTCTAAATAGTACTGAATGAGCTATTACCAATTGATTGAAATATACATTGCCTGGCCATTTTAATTAGACTTGAAACAAAGATACAAATTAGCTGGATTGTGTGATATAATGTGATGTGATCCCTGCATCACAGTAAAGCTGGGGGGGGGGGGGGGGGGAGACTGAAAACAGTCTATCTGAAATGAGGAAAGATCTAACTTCATTGAAAAGAGGCATGAAAGGAAAGTGGTCTTGAGAGAGACAGCTGTGGCTGCAATTAGTGAAAGACAGAGGGGGCTTATCAAGTCTGGATGAATGTCTGATTGGATGAACCTTGCAGCACCTTGTAGTCTGTGGTAGTTTCAGACTGCACCACCCCAATGAGCAAGTCACCTCAAATGTAATTTTTATGTCCCTTTATACGTCCCCCTTGCTATTGTCTGGTGTTTACAATACTGTGAGTGGTTCTGGGTCCTGTTGCTCCAGGATTGGCTCATCCTCATTCTCTAATTATTCTGTTAACTAACTTACATTGAACTTGTCCAGAAAATCTTAACTGCCAGGACTGAGCAGACTTGTGCGACCTTTCAACTACTCTGTATTTATACAGACAGGAAGTGGGGCTGGCAGAGGTGAAAGGTCACACTGTCACATGATTCTAATGGAATGATGACGACTGGTCAGACCCAGCATTGTTCCTGACAAGCCTAATGGAAACTCAAAGCAGATTCAGAGCAAACTTTCAATGTTGGAGAAACAGACCCCTGAACACACAGTGTTCTGAAACACTACATCCTGGGACACCTAAACCACTCTCAGTATTCTCAGACACTGCATCCTGAGACCCCTGAACCACCCACAGTGTTCTCAGACACTATCCTGAGACCCCTGAACCACCCACAGTGTTCTCAGACACTATCCTGAGACCCCTGAACCACTCACAGTGTTCTCAGACACTATCCTGAGACCCCTGAACCACTCACAGTGTTCTCAAACACTGCATCCTGGGACCCCTGAACCACTCACAGTGTTCTCAAACACTGCATCCTGAGACCCCCGAACCACTCGCAGTGTTCTCAAACACTGCATCCTGGGACCCCTGACCATTCACAGTTTTCTCAAACACTGCATCCTGGGGGGCCAGAACCACTCACAGTGTTCTCAAACACTGCATCCTGGGACCCCCTGAACCACTCACAGTGTTCTCAAACACTGCAAATGTATCAATTACAGTGTACATCGTAACCCATATATTAACTTAAAGCAAATATTACTGCTGACACCTTTTGGCATGTCAGAGTTTCTAGATGTTACTATAGCGCCTTTCATAGTGGACCACCATCACAAAGCATTTTACAGAGGTAGGCTGTGAACTGTGCATTATATGCAGAGTAACTTACAATAGGATATTGATTTAACATCTCATCCACAGGATGGAGCAGTGGGTCAGTCAATGGCAGAGGTTGGATTTGAACCAGTGACCTTCTGGTCATGTCCATCGCAATGCATTCAAAGGGAGTGGAAATTATTGGCAGTGGGACCAAAGGGGTGGAGCGCACTCGACCTGGCGCTACTCTCTGGCAGTTACATATTTTGACACTTCTTATGAAGCCCTACCCAATAAAATCAGGCCAATATCCATTCCCTCATTTTATCAGCTCCGAGGTGCCCCGCAAAAGGAATATCATGCGCCAGCCTCATGACCTCAAGACGACAAGATGGGGGTGCCATCAATTGTGTTACAGGCTGTCCTGGGCCCGTGGCAAGGTTTACCCTATATAACAATTGTCCCTTAATAATGAAGTGTGAAAATACTAGCGCCCCAGTGCCTTCAACAACCTTACCTTCAATAGGCCGGACCTGTTCTAGAGCATACACCAGTGTGGGGTTGTTGCTTTGGGCCCACACTAAGTCTGCGCTCAAAGCCCACTGGTCCAGTATATTGAGATTGGCTGGAGTAGCCTCTGCCCTGAATGGCCCAGTAACCTCGCCCTCTCAGTCACACTGTGTACCAACTCCTTTTGATTGGCATTTGTTACGATTGGCATACGAGCATTCTCCCACCAGACCCCAGTCTTCTCTTATTAATGCTCCCTCCCATTTTCTGATCCGTCTCTCTTTGTTAGTTTTTCTTGGATAAAAAGGGGTGAAAACATTTCAACTTGAAAGGGAAAAAACATCACCAATCATTTCCCTTTATTTTCTGCCACACTGTGTGTGTGCCATTAATTTAACCAATTCTTTGTAGTTTGGCCAGTCTCAGCCCAAAATTACTGAGTGTGGTAGCCTTTCCGCCACCCCAACTACTAGCCGATGTTTTATCGATCCTACCAATAAATATACTTTTACAGTGGGGTATGTCGCTGTGTCTCCATGGATACAGGTGATAGCCACCTGACCTTGTGGCTACCACGACACACCAACCAAGAGAGATGCCTTAATTAAGGTCTGTCCACACCCTGTGTCCACTAATGTGTGGGTTTTTGCATTTCCCAAAATCGCATTAACAATACAAGGCCCCTCCCAACCATTTTCCCCTCTCTTACCCGCTTCTGATGCCCAATTGCACGTCACCATTTCACACTCTATCACAGATAGGCATGACCTGGGCTGGTGTCCCGTCTGCTTGCTAAAACAGGTATGGAGCAGATGTTAAATATCTGTCCAATTGCTGGTATGGCAACGGGGCAGGGGCAGCAACTCTACCTCAGCTGTGAGCCAACCTTGGCCTCCATGGAGGGGAGGCAAGGTTGCCCATTGTGGTTGGTGGTTTAGGAGGTCTTGCTCTTGGTGTTGTGGGTGGAATGTAAAGAGGAGGTGATGCTCGGCTGCTCCGTTGTGCTGCAGTGGTGAGTATGCCGGTCTTGGCAGAGAGGAGGGAGTCTTCGAAATCCTCGTCCAGTTTCACAGCATCTTCCAGGTTGTCGGGGTTGTGGTGCCATATCCATGCTTGGGTTTTGGTGCCGACCATGTGGTAAAACTGCTTCACAATGATAGCCTTGCCCATCTGCAAGCTTGTTTTCTGGGCGAAGTTCTGTGCGACGACCCTGGGGTGTGTATCTAGGAATCTCCGATACTCTCTGAGCCGTACTCAGTTTGCTTCCCCTGTGATGCTTAGATGACGCAGAATGGCTTGCTTTACCAGGTCATACTGGGTGGCTTCAGCATCCATCAAAGCCTGATAGACTGCCTGAGCCTCCCCGATCAGGCAAGGTCCCAGCTGGCTTGCCCAGAACTCCTTGGGCCATGATGCGGTGGTAGCCAGCTGCTCAAAGGCAACCAGGTAAGCTTCTGGGTCATTCTCCATGATCCAGCCTTTTATACCTGACATCACCTGTGCCAAAGTGTTAGGGTGATGCAGTGTTCAAGACAATGACAGACAAGAAAGTACTGGTGAAATAGAGGTTTATTTTTGTAATCCAAAGTCTGATGACAAAACAGTAAACAATAATGACAACAGACAATGCACAACGGGTGTTTAAATAGTCACACTATTTAAACACCCACATGTAACACAAAGATGAGCACAGTCCACAGTGAGTGCTATAGTGCTTGTGGTGGAAATACAGTTAATCGTGAACTATTGTACAGGTGTGGTGCTGGACTTTAGCGACAGCTCTGTATTGTGTTAGCCATCTAGTAACAACAAACAAACAGTTTTTAGACACAACAAAACAAACAAAACACTCAAGATTACAATACAGGTTTCTTTAACAAAGTAACAGATCACTTCGCTACGTCCTCTTATATACCGTCAATCGTGACCCCGTGGTTAACAATTGCAACCGCTCCTCCAATCTGCGGCTGCCACATTCTGGGTCGATGATTTAGTGTACTGTAGCTTTGCCCCTTTCTAGATGGCCGACTTTTGCCTAACGCTGGGAATTAATTGTCATCCAGCCATCCAGTCCAGGGCACTCTGTTCCCTTTACACAGCGCCCTGACAGGTCAAGGGGGAGATTTATCATCAAGAATCATTCCATCTCTGTCACATTCCTGTACTATGAATAGAGTTTGTTTCACTCTCACAAATTCAAATTAAAAAACCTGAAACTGACACAAAAAAAAAACCTGTCATCTGCTACTCTACCATCAACAGACTGCAACAAACCACAGGAGAGAGAAGTGCAAATGTAAACAATCTTTTTTTTTTGTTGTTTTTTACATTGTGAAGCCAATATAAATGAAGCACAAGCCCAACATCTGTTTGATTTAAGATGCTACAACATCTGAACCAGTAACATCGCTTTTACTTCTGTCATCCATATACTGCATTTGTTTACAGCAGTGAAGGTCCTGGTATGACATCATGCACACGCGCTCTTCCGGGTCGAGGTCACGAAGGTTTCTGAAAACAGTCTAACCCCAAATTTGCCTTTCAGGGCATGTATAGAAAGTTTATTGCACCCCATCTTTAAATAAATGATGCTTTATGCCACTGGGACTGTGCTAAAACCGCTCTGAATCCAGTCCTGTTCATTCCCATGTGAATCAGACTGGTTAGGATTAAGAGTTAGCATGCACACTGAACTACTTTAAAAAGGGTCCTGGAAACCAGCCGTCAATAGTAGTAAAACTAAACAGAAACTTTGTACATTCTATTGTTTGGGTTGATGTCTGTTTGCAGTTTGTATCTATGAAAGCTTGGGAGGGATTGATATGAAAATGTGTAAACACCTTTATAATGGTGTAAGAATGAAACAGGCTCAGTGCAGGTTATTCCCACTCACTGGTTATTAGTAGATTTGTTAGCATAATCATTTGCAAGCGCACTCACTTTGACAAACACCCCTTTAGTGCCAACTGTAGTTTTATTACCCTAACCCAGTGGTCTTTTCTAATTACTAGATTAGGTACTTGCAAAACCTCTTAACTCTAGACACCAGAAGCCAATACTGTATTTTGGTTTCACATTTGTGTTGCAGGACAGATTTCAGTAAAACTAAACTCTGGTTACTAAACAAAAGCTAACTTGTTGACAGTAGAAAGGGGATATTTATATCATACAGTCAAAAATGACTTTTAGCAAAATGCTTACATGTTAAAGTGTTTAGTGCAGCAGTTTGTTCATGTTAATCAGCTGTAAGACCATTAAAGCTTGTTGCTGGGCACTCGTATGATATGACCACACTCCATAGGTCTGGATTGGGCACTTTGCAATTACAGAATTTCAGGAATTATCTTTTTTTTTTTTAAATCTTGGGATTCCATTTTGTAATAATAATAATATTGTGCTTTTGCTTTTATTAATAATTACCGGTATGGGGGCTAGGGTAATGCACTCACAAGACAAAGGATTTCTTCAATGAAATTAATTAATAATGAAAAAACGCATGCAAGCATTGCAAACAAAGATAACAGTCATGTCGCTCCAGCTCCAGCGCAGATCAAGTGAGTGAGCTGCCTGCTCAACTCAATAACTGTTATGTAAAGACATAAATGTAGATAACACACTGAACTGATTAAACTACTAACACTGGACATTTAAACTCCAGAAAGTAAACTTACCTAGTAAATACTACACATTTTTAAAAGCAGTAACATCATACAATGACAATCTTTGATTTGTTGTTTTTTTAGCATACAGACTGCAGCACCACCGCCCTGCTATTTAAATATGTAAATTAGCCATGTGTGCGCTCAACACTCACTCACTGTCAACAACCGGCTGGTTGTGTTTATAGAGTTAACCTCGTCCAACAGAAAGGAAACGTACACCAGTACGGCTGTGGTTTTATTTGAAAAGGGGTTAACATTGTTGATTCGATTGCTAAGTTGCCAAATACTAAGACGTGGTAAAACAAATGCGTTGTCCGCTATTACAGAATATTGCTCACGTAACCTCCAGGTGTCTGTGTACCCCAGTTCGAAAACCACTGCCCTAGCCTTAACCAATCAATATTAAATAATTGCTGAGGGTTTCGTTCCAGCATTGGTCCCCTGTTTCTTCTGCTGTAGATAAGGGGTTTTCCAGATATATGGAAACATTTTTAAGTGTGGAATACAGCATGCTTGTGTGGTGATGTCAGACCAGGAAGGAAATAACAACAGTACTATGAGTAAATGTGTTTATTGCAAATGAAAAGGTTTAACAAGACAAAACACTGCACACAAAAGAAAACGGCATGATGGCCAAAACAGACAGGCAAAACAAACACTGGAGAAATACTAAATAAAACAAGTATCACGCTGGTATAAAATCCCTATGCTTAAATATGCATATACATTGTAAATCATTAACACACCACATAAAAAAAATACTTACACACACACACAAACATACAGTGCTCACACTTTATAATGCTATAGTGTGGAGCCATAGTTACAAGACTGTACTTTTTGTGTTCGGCATTATAACGAGTATAAAAGGGCTATCGTAATGGCATTATGGAGCAAATCGGAGCCACGACCCTTCCGTTTTATAATCGATTCCGCACTATAAGGAGTTATAACGGGTGAACACTGTACATACATACATACATACATACAAATAAATAGTTGGATTTTGAGGGTGGGAGTTTTTGTTGGGCTGAGTTTCATGGGGGGTTTTTTTTTTTGTTACATACCACATACATACTAAGGATGTGCGATTACTTGCTCTAATACCTCTTTATACATACATACATACATACATACATACTAAGGATGTGCGATTACTTGCTCTAATACCTCTAAAACATGTCTTTGTTACAAAAGGATTTTTGTTAGTAATATGTTACCAATTCCTTACACTTGTCTCTGTAGTTTCGAAGTTGATTTTGAGTTTTCAGGTTTTAAAAAAAAAATCTTTCTGTGTAAGAGCACTTTCAGAAATAAAATAAAGGGCAAGTTAAAAGTTTCATGTCAGGTTTAAAACTTTTCCCAGACCTTAAAAGACTGACAAACACATTCCTTCTTCCTCCATTGTCCCTCTCTCTCCATGGTTAGGTGCTATGATATTACAGGCTTCAATTAAATCTACGACTCCAAAGTGAAATTAACTATGTAATTTCTCTCTTTCTCCCCAGATGTAATTTCTCTCTTTCTCCATCTCCTAGGCAGCTGTACCCCAGAGGCATCTCTTCCCTGAAGCATATTCAAATTACTCATAGAGAAAAGTGCTAAGCAGATGGAAAATTAAACAACCCACTCCCAATTACAATAGCACAGTTACACTGAAGATCAATTTGTTACATAATGTGATTCTACAGATAATTATAATTTACAGGGGTGGACAAAAACACTGGCACTATGGTGCTCACAGGTGTACTGGCATGTATTCTGCAATGATATAATTCACCAAGGAAGATAAAACAGAGCTGAGAGATTTGGATAGACTAGAATGACATGGATGCACAGCAGACACAGTTTCTTCCATATCTAGGACTGCACACACTAGAGATGCACAGATTAGAATATTACATACTAGAAATAGAATCATCCCATAACTAATAATCACTCAATAATTATGAATTTATAAATACTAAAAGAAACGTAAGTTCAATGACAAATGTTGACCTGATAAATGATTTAAACAATTACATATTTACAGTACACCTGCCTCGTGTAGATCAATTAAATACACCCTGACTGTACTGACTGCTATGCACCAACATGTTATTGGTGTCTAATCACACCATGCACCACTGGTGAATCTATAAGCATGTGACCTACAGCACAAGAAGTGAACATATTATATTGCTATATGCTGAAACTGACTCAAACAAAGCTTACACATTTTTATTTCCTCAGGCATTCTTGGATAAATACATTTTTGACATGTGCACGTACAGTTAGTCTAAGGGTTGGTGGATAGAGCCCAGCGGCAAAACAGATAAAGCCATGGTTTAATGGTTCTATGTGCACCAATCTCCAGGAGCTAGCTTTAAATGGGGCCTTTAGCCAAGAGATTAAAGGGACATTGTACCTTCCCAGTGGGGCTCAGCAAAGGAAAATTAGAATGAGCTAATTAGTTAAATTCAAAAGGTCACTGCCTACAGATTAGACTACAGAAGTTGCTTTGTACTCTGCATGTTTTTTTCTGGTTTGAAGTAATAGGTTAGGAACTGCCTTACATGTACAGGCATTCCATCTTCCTTTTACTTTTCCAGTGTGGAATCCATAAAAAAAGATCTATAGCAGATTAAAGTATTGTCTATTTGAGCTAATGGTGTCGTAAAATACAGAATCGCTGACAAGCAGACACAATGTGTACCATAAGCTTTTAAATCTTGATTACAAGATTATAAATACATTAGAAATATGAAATAAACAAAAATGCTATGATAAACATTTTTCAATGTATTGATAATAAGTTAATAAATACATTCAGGGTGGTCAGGAACACATATTACAAACAGATATTTTTTTTAGCAGCTTTCAAAATATAATTAAACTGATCAAGACGAAGCCAGAATGTTTGTCTACCAGACTTCAGGGCTGATTGAACCTATGACTCATCAGCTGAATGTGATTAGGAGATTCTGCAGCAGCGAGCAATGCACCTGAATTGCAGCAACTGTTTTAGGGTTAATCTTGGGGTAACTAGGCAGCGGTTGGAATCCAGGATGATTGCATGATCAGTGTTGAAAGTGGCAGACACATGCTGAATGATCAGTGTTGAAAGAGGCAGACACATGCTGAATGATCAGTGTTGAAAGCGGCAGACACATGCTGAATGATCAGTGTTGAAAGAGACAGACACATGCTGAATGATCAGTGTTGAAAGAGGCAGACACATGCTGAATGATCAGTGTTGAAAGAGGCAGACACATGCTGAATGATCAGTGTTGAAAGCGGCAGACACATGCTGAATGATCAGTGTTGAAAGAGGCAGACACATGCTGAATGATCAGTGTTGAAAGAGGCAGACACATGCTGAATGATCAGTGTTGAAAGAGGCAGACACATTCTGAATGATCAGTGTTGAAAGTGGCAGACACATGACACCAAGGTCCTTACTAACCGGTATTTACTGATTTAAGAATGATTGGTGCAGAGTACTCCAAGCATTTTCTTCATTGTTCAAATCAGCACTGAAAGTATTAGGAATGGTACAGTCAAGATCAATGGAAATCCTATTTAGCTGAAGAAAAGTTTAAATGTTTTATTTTTCAATTGGAGGGTTAAATGTAATCATACTGTACAATGGGCAGATATTGGTAGTTATAAAATGTTATACTCATGTTAACTGTGCCAAATAGTTTGATAATGCCTTGATCAATGCAACCTCCAGGAAAATTGGTGTAATTGCACACTATTGATTTGTACCGTTGCTGTGTAATAAATAAATAAATGGCTACACTGCCAAAAATGATTTTATTCTTAAGAAAAAGAAGATGGTAGCTCTTTAAATTGTATAAAAAAATTAATAAGTTTCTCAAATAATATTTTAATGTGTGCTCTAAATTGTTATGTTTTATAGATATATATATATATATATATATATATATATATATATATATATATATATATATATATATATATATATATATATATATATACACACACACACACACACACACACACACACACACACACACACACACACACACACATACATACAGTGCCGACAGAAAGTACACCCCCTTTTTTCACCTTTTGTTGCTTTATAGCCTGGAATTAAAATGCGTTAATATAGTTTTAATTTTTTTTTTTCATTTATCAACACATCCTACCCCACAACTTCCAAGTGAAAAAAAAATTCTAGCAATTTGTAGAAAGTGAATTAAAAACAAAAACTGAAAGCACTGGGTTGGATAAGTGTCAACCCCCCTTGTAATAGCAATCCTAAATTAGCTCAGGTTGAACCAATCGCCTTCAAAATCACACACCAAGTTAAGTGGCCTCCACCTATGTTAAATTGTAGTGATTCACGTGATTTCAGGATAAATTCAGCAGTTCTTGTAGGTTCCCTCTGCTGGGCAGTGAATTTCAAAGCAAAGACTCAACCATGAGCACCAAAGCGGTTTCAAAAGAACTCCAGGACAAAGTTGTTGAAAGACACAGATCAGGGGATGGGTATAACAAATATCAAAGGCCTTGAATATCCCTTATGGTCAAGATGATTACTAACAGGTGGAAGGTGTATGGCATCACCAAGACTCTGCCTAGATCAGGCCGTCCCTCCAAACTGGCTGACCAAGCAAGGAGACTGATCAGAGAGGCTACCAAGAGGCTACCAATTCCTGGATGATCCGAACACCTTTAAAAGAAAGCCTTTATAGCCAGCCAAGGTTGGCTACTGAGCAGTGAGCAGCATGGGCTTATCTACACCCAGGACTAAGCGGGAATAACAAAGAGAAGCTGAAACTGCCTTTGCGCCTGCAATCTTCTTTCCTGTGCCGGTGCTGTTGGAATTAAATACAGCAAAGTGGAAGAAACAGCGTTGTTTTTTCCCAGGCGAGGGGACAGGCTAAAGCCAACCTGGTAGAACCCAGAAACAAATTGCTATTCACCGACTGGACATGGTTAACTGTCCAGTTAGTTTACTTTTTTTTTTTTGTTTCTTGTTATATGAATCCTGTTTGAACTGTTTATTTTCTTTATACCCCGTCTTAACCAGGATTCTGTTTTCTGTATAAAAGCGAGCAAGTTTTTCTTTTTTGGAGTTTAACAAAAAGAACTTGGATTATATTGGAGTCTACTGTTCTGCTTCGTCTGTGTGCACCCACATGCTCACTATATATAAAAGAGGTCGGCACGGGTATTCGAAAACCTGGGTACCCGTCACTTTTAAAATACTCAACGCTACCTGGGTCTATTTTCGAATGTGACAGTTTATGTTTTCGGTAAGAACTCAAGAAGAGATGTTCAATCGTTGAGGAAGGCAGATTAGCAAGGTAAGCTTATGTCTGTTTTAATGGATGTATAACTGTGTTTCTTTTGGCATGACAAACTGCCCTTTTCATTTTTATCCTCCAGTAGTAAATAGTTTTCCTATTGACCATTGTTGATTGTTACATTTCAGTATGAATATTTTGTAATTGACTGCAAGGTAATGGGAGATTTCCAAAATATGTGTTTTGCATTGTTGCTAATACTGTAACAATCAGCACAGAGTGAGTGTGTCCTGATTGACTGCACAGTAATGGGAGAGTTCCAAAATATAAAGAAAAATGCAAGACGTTTATAAAGGAAGGCAGGGAGGGATGCAAGACGTTTATAAAGGAAGGCAGGGAGGGATGCAAGACGTTTATAAAGAAGGGAGGGGGTGAAACAACTAAGATAGAACAATTCAAATAAAAACAAGATCTAAATAAATCAGTTATCCAGACAGAATATCTGTATTTTACAACCTCTGCGATAAGTCGTGCAGTGATGACATCCTCTACACTGAGAGGAAAGCCACCAGTTTTTATGACAATCCTTTCATTTGTGGAACTTTATTCATATATCTGTACTGGATATTTATAAATAATATAAAAGTATAAGAAAGAAAAAACACATGAAACCCATTCTATCCAATGATATGCTTTTCAAATATATAAAGTATGGTGGCCACCCAAGTCCAAAGAACAAGCACATTTATTCTGTGTAGCCTGAAACATGTTACGCTTAAAATACAAAGCATTTCAGATTTTTTAAACTAAAATATTTTGTGTAAATATATATCAATTCAGAGTAGGGTTTTTGTTTTTCTGAGGAGAAGGCTTTTAAGAAAAATGTGTGCTTTTACGATAATACATTCCAAACTAATACATTCGTGGTTTAAAAAAAGGTAAAAAAAAAAAAGTTAATAAAAAATAGTTGACTCAACTTGACTGACTGAAAACATATATATATATATATATATATATATATATATATATATATATATATATATATATATATATATATATATATATATACTATATATATATTGTGAGTTGAACAATAACACTCAAGTGTTTATAGATAAATTAAACCCGTTTATGTGTTCTTACATCATTTAATTTTTTTTAATTTCATTTTTTCAAGTAAAAACGTCACACCGTTTGGCACGAGTCCACACGCAACGTGTTCCCCCCAAATATACACCCGTTTGACCGGGGCGGGGGGCCCCTGTGTATATATTTGTGTTGTATGTTACGTGTAGTGTGTTAATATTGGTGTATAGTCATTGGTACATGGGATATAAATGGGTCTGTGTAACACGAGTGGTTTAAAATGTATATTTGTATTTAGGCACGAGGATTGCACAGCACTTCATATGCAGGTAAAATGTAATAATATGTAAGCATGGGGAATTGCACTTCATTAGTTCATGTGCAGTTGTACCGAGACTCCAATTGATTAGCAATCGAGTCTCGGTACAGCTGCATAAAAGCAGTATGTTTTCACTCACTCAGGGTTGTGTGTTCGGTGAGTGGAGAACGGGTGTGGACCCTCTGTCGAGAGGAGGTCTGCTGAACACTTCGTCACTCCTGGAAGATGCGTTGTCTGTACAGACAGCAGCTACCGTTGGCCCCAAGTCAGGAGTGGGAAGGCAATGCGATTCTACCCCGGGGACCGTAGGCCACCCTGGTGGTTGACATACGCCACCACTAATGCGTTGTCTGTCCTGACTAACACACGTGCCCCTTGGAGCACCAGGAGAAAGTGCTATAGAGCAAGGTAAACCGCCTGCAACTCCACCATGTTTATGTGCAGAGATGTCAACAGTCATAGCGAGGTTGTGCGATCGCGTTAACACACAGATGGACACACAACAACAACAGTTACACAAATATATATTTTTTAGATTTATGTGCGTTAACACACAGGTGGACACACAACAACAACAGTTACACAATTTTTTTTTTTTCGCAGTAGCCAGAGTCAGTCAATGGCAGGGATACGGCCAAGCCTAGCCCTGGTGAAGGAACTGTGTTCTCACTGAGAGAGTAGGCTGTATAAAGACAGCCTACAATGCAAGCGAGGCAAGCTGTGAAAGAAAGGAGCAAAAAAGAAGCTCAAAATTGTAGCCGCAGATTCCACGAAAGTGGCAAGCAGGTCTCAACACGAATGAAAGGAAACTGCAGTCGACCCAGAAAAAGCTCTTTCAAACACTCAATGTAGTAATGCCGAAGTTTACCTTACCTTAGGTGAGACGCAAAAGATAGGGGTCTATCGGCAGCTCTGACATTGAAATGCTCAGTGAATACCTACCTATGGCAGGCATATCCCAAAGGTAATGTTGGTGGTCATCTTCTAATTGAAAGGGAACTATATTTCATACTAAGGAACACGAGTTAAGTGCCTCATTAAGTCCAAGTAGTTCCAATGTTTGTAATGCAAGTACCCAATATGCCTCTCTCTGGAATAGGAGCTTTACTAAACTTCCACCACAAGAGGGTTCATTAACCTTCTCCACACCCACAAACCATAGTTGTGTATGGAGAAGATCCGTGTCCAGCTTTTTTGTAGTGTTTAGCAATAGAATAGTCTTGATTATTATTTCTAGTAGCTGCTTTATGATCAGCAATACATAACTTTAAAGTTATTTTTGTTTGACCAGTGTATACCAACCCATGAGGGCATGTCAACATATAAATTACACCAGTACTGTTGCAATTAACAAAAACTTTACTTTTTATGTCCTTACCAGATCTAGGATGGGAAATTGGTTTGGTATTGATAGTATTGGAGCAATGCACACAATTGCCACATGTCAAATTAACGTCAGGGGGTTTGTGGCAAGCACGTTTTAGTTTGATCTGTTTTAGAACTGAATGAATGAACCAGTTTGTGTTTGTTTCTAGCACATTTGAACGCAAACTCGACAAGAGAAATCACTTTTTAAAATATGTATGTGCCATGGTATTACTATGTTATTACATCCAATAGCAAGATATCCACAGGGTCATGTCCATGAAATTATACAGTAGTTCCTGTATGAGCAGGAACCATGGGTAATTACCCAGTTATTACATTGTAATTATACAGTTGCGCATGCCCTGTAATCAAAGTGGTGCCACTTGCGTATGTTCGTGGCTGTGAATACAACCATGTAACTTGTGGCTATGTGCGATATGCGTATGTTCGTGTTTGTGCACACACTTTTCGCTGCTAGTTTTGAAAATTAATTGGCATGCAAAGGTGACTTCCTATGACATTATCATTATTACAACATTTAAACTTTTCTGGCTGTACAGTATTAAAAGAAGCATCATTATCTCTGTTTTATCCACTCACTCTCTGACCTTGTAAACTGAAATTCACCTGAAGGTAAGTGAATAAAAAGTAACACACAAGTACTCACCTTACCCATTAAACATTATGCAACATTGTGAACAGGCTGGCTGTAGGGGTGACATCAGGCCAGGAAATGAATCCACAACACACAGCAACAGCGGGCAAAACTGAGACGCTGCGGCGCTCCGTGTTGTATTAACACCAATAAAAATAAAAGGTTTAAACAAAACAAAACACTCAAAATAAACGGCACAACCAAACAAACAGACAAAACAGTGGACGAAACAAACAAACAAGTACCGTGCTGGTCCTCCAGCATGAAGTAGCAATTGTTATTATTTTTCTCCTGTTCACACCCATTCTCCACCCTCATACACACCAACACAGAATGAGTGACTCAGACATCTATATATACAGTTGTGCCAGGATTCAATTACTAATTAATTATTCACTTGAATCCCAGCACGTGAACTAATTTGTGTAATCTCCATGCTCACATACTATTACGTGTGCAACTATATATTTTAAAGCACTCATGCTACACAGACCCATTTATATCCCGTACACCACTATATCTACATAATACACAATATGAAACACAAAGATACGCGTAAGGGCAGGGCGCACTGCCACACACATACAAGCAATAAAAATAAACAACAGTATAGAACATCTGTTATTCAGTGTATTTTTAAATAATTGTCCTTTTGGCAGTCTCACAGAGAATGTATGGGTGTTCTACAGCTGAACAGTTTTTATGACAGCCAAACAAAGTTTAACCTGCTTCATCTGCAGTTCAACCCGACATGCATCAGCTAGTATCTTTGATGTAAGAGCTGATGTTTAAGCAGAACATTTTATTTATCATTCTTTATTATTTTTTAGTTGTTATGCCTTCCATTGCTCTTTTGTGTTTTTACCCACTTAGAACGATCACATATTCACCAATTAGACTTTTAAGTAAAATTTAAGATTTCATTTTTGGAGTATATTTTTTTATGGATTTTATTGTGTGCGCTGTATAACCAGTCTGTAAAACTCTTCTAATGTCAAACTGGGTCTTCCTGCCATCAGTTCCAACTACAGTGGACAATTTTCTGCAAATGGATGCAGCTGCATGGCATTTTGTATAATTTACATTTATCCATTAAAACACTTACCTTTTATATTTCCCTTATATTTCACAGCTTTTGTTCTGCAGTCCAAAGTTTATTAGCCATTAGAGGTAATTTTGGATGCAATGCTTCCTCCATCAACTTATTTCAACAGTCCCAGGTCAAACCGCCTTGATGTCGATTGGCTGCCAATGGAAACAAACAGAACTGAATTTCAGCTTACTCCCAGCAGATGGAAACAAGGCATGTGATATTGCTCAAATGCAAACTGGAATATCAGTATGTGGAGGCATCCCAAGAACTGATCAAATCAAAACAGACAGCAACCACAGTGCACATTGTAAATCAAATTACTTTTCTCAGCCTTAAAGTTTACTTACAAATTGCAGAACAAATGAATTGATCAGAAAAGGCTCAATCCAGAAATATTGCAGGAGTCCCCCCACCCCAACCCCTTCCAACACTCTGGATATATCATTTATCATCTTGGTACAGTCTGTGCCCGGCAACATGTGTTATTAGGTAAGGGTGAGTAAGCTAGTAGGAACAGTACAATAAGGAGGGCACGCGAATATTGAGAAACATTGACATTGTAGCAGTACAACAGGCATTTAAACAGGACTTTATAGCTAACCTGGTATTAAACACTAAAAACTATAGAAAAGTGCCCCAGTATATTATGCTATTTGTTAATTTGCATCCCTGCAAGAATTTAAAAACTGAGCAAGGGGAGGTGATAAGAGCTGTGTTAGCAAAATTTTAAATTCAACGCACACTTGTGTTTAATGCAACTTTAGATATAAAAACACACAGCAGTCACAATATAGTAGAACAATGTGTTCTCTGATACCTAAACAGCAAAATCAAAAACAGTTTGCACAAACAGTAACAAATGCATTAGACTCCCTTGGCATATAATGTTATATATTTGTTTGCTAATTAAGTTGTCAATCCTTCTTTCTAACTTTTACGACATCAAAGCAATGATAATTAAATGATAGATAATTGCTTGTCAAATTTGTAACCATCAATGGTTCCAACTACAAAAATGCCATTGTGCAGAATGCGTGTAGCTGCAGTGTTTGAAATGCCAGGTTGCAGGAGGTACTGGATTATATGGATGAAGAATTTTCCGGATGTCGGCAATCTAGACATCGCAAGTGGCTACCTGCGTCTTCCATTATCTTTGGAAAATCACAATGCTGTTCTGGGCTTTAAATTGATCTCCAATTACCTTTTTTATAGCTACCAATGACTCATGATCAAAAATCCTCTGCTCAGCATACTTGCGGTTTCCATTCTTATAGCTAAAGGGCAGGAATACAGGTCATAGCACCTGCAATAGCCTGAGCATGTGTGTGTGGTATTAACGCTTTCAATATTTATTAGAGACAATCTGCTTTGGTTTTTTAGACTTGGGTCACTGAGGGGTCAATGGAAGTTCTAGGTAGCCGTGTAATCCACGACAGGAATGGGGAAGTGCAAGAGAAATGACAGCTTCTGACAACTTTAATAAGCTGCTGGGCTTTTCATTAGAGTTCAAAGCACAGGTTATATGAAAACAATCAATACAAATATCTGTGCAAAGGGTTAGGGTTACTGTGCTGAGAATTCACATGGCTACAAGGCATTTGATATTGCCCAAATGCAACCCTCACTGTTAATGTATTGACACATAAGAACTGTTCAAATCAAAACACAGCAACAGAACGTCATTCATGAAAGGCCCAGCCCATTTATATAAAGGTTGAGACACATATTGCAGTCCTTAATACGCTGGGAATTCACTTCCTTTTTATGTTATTTCAGAATATGCATACATTTCATATACGACACTATAGAGAACTGCTGCATGCAGGGACTGTTGCTGTTGGTCATTTTGTCTGATAGCAGAGCTCTGAGTTTGAACTAAAACGTGTTTTGATTTGGTACCAGGAAGCAGCGACACTTTTTCATCTGTCATGCTGTCTAAGAACTATCTGCAAACTATAAGCAAACTATCTTTGCTTCAAAACCTTAATAGTAGACTGGACATTTCCATCAATGTATTTAAAAAATATGGAATTGATGATGCGATCAGAAACCCAGAGGCACTGTAGTAGGACTGTTCTTTTTTATGTTAAGCTTTATTTTCTGATCTTTTTTTGAAGGGTTTAATTAAGTAATAGTCAATTGTTTGTGTCAGCCTTGTTGAAAGTCTGTAACAAAATGGTTGATTGCTATTGTCGCTACGTTTTAGATACGACTATTAATGCAGATATCGTAAAGTCCAAAAACCATAAAAAAAAGTTAATGTTTTGCACCGTATAAGCTGATTTTGCCAGTGCTTGCTAGTCTATTAAGCAGTTGGAAATGATTTTGAAGCAAAAAACATTTTCGCTTTGGCTTTATTGTTAAGAGACAGCAAATGCTTATCATGAAAGTTTACTGGTTCTTAAAATTAAGGACCATATAAGAACAATAAATACTGTAGCTGATTCGAAGGCCTGCTGTGTTGTTCTCCAAGTTGCTGCAGTTACATTGTACATGCTCTAACGAGTTACTGTAAATGAGATACTGGTTTAGCAGACATATTTAAGTAAACATTTATTTAAATGTTTTTTGGAATTAAAAGCATAAACAAACTTTTGTGAACCTGTGAAAAAAAAAACGTATAAATTCGCCAAATTATCCAAACTGTCCCGTTATACAGTATATAGTAACTTAAAACAAATCTTTGTATGGGCTCCTCCAGGAATGTCAAAGTTTGCAGATGGCGCTGTGCATCTGACTGGTGCCTTTTAAACTTGCATATTTTTGGACGAAGTCCGCTGCGATCTGATAATGTATGTTGTTTATGAGCTTGCTATGTAGTAAGCGTTGGTCACAATCGGTAAACTGTCATTTACAGTGTTAAGTTTGTTCTTATTACGATGGATCAGTGGCTGGTTTGTGCAAAAAACAAACAAAGAAACAGCGGTGACATACAGAGAACATGTTGGGTTTTGTTTTTACCAGTATATGTACGTGTGCGTGTGTGTGTTTTTTTTTGTTTTTTTTGCGGGTGGGGGAGTGGGCGTCAAGTACCACAGACAAGAGGAAGAGGGGCACAGCATAAAAAGTTTGAGAACCGTTGGTCTAGGTAATTCATATATAACATTCAGGTAAATTTTCAATAGACTGCAGATTTGAAAGCCGTACCACATGTTTAATTGTATTATAAGTCAATACATTGTGTGCAGAGTGTTTCTTATTGTGTAAGTCAGGGCTGATTCATGCAGTTTTAATGAGCACAAACATGCTGAAGCAGGTGTGGGAACACAGTACTTTTTTTTTTGGTTTGTTATTTTTTGTTTTATTTTTATATCTCTAACTCTTATTATTGTTATGGCTCTTTCAGCCAAAAAAGGTTAGACAGTTTGGGTCCTGGCAGCCCAAACTGTGCAATTACTGTATGGCTGCCTTCACATGATGCATGAACTTATTATAAATCAAAAAAACTAAGATTGTACTCAAGAACTATTAAGAATTGTGCTATTAGCTAATAAGAATGTGTTCCATGCACAAAATAACTTCTGGACGCAGGATACTGGATTTGTGTCAAATTTGTAACAATGATGGTAGATTAGTTATACATTACAACTTGATTCCTGGTTGAATGTTTATTACATTCTTCCATAGTTTTAGAGCCCCTGGTCTATCAAACCCCCACAAGTTTTAATAATTAATCCTGTAGTAATGTGAAACAGGGCTCACACCGAATAGTCAGCAGTCGACATGGAGAATCGAGAAATGACAGTCAAGCAGCTAAGTCAGTCCACTCAATGCATGTCACATGATTGTGAAGCGTGCAGCTGCAGATGGATGGAAGTGTAGTTGCAGTCCATTAACATGTTAATGAAATTTTAGAACATTAATAAATAGGAAAAAAATGAGAAGCAGTATGTTCACAAAGGGAGCTCCAGACATTATGAAATAAATGACTTATTGATATTAAAGTGGCAATAGTCAACGATTCTACTATTTTTATCTTTGTCATTCTTCCTGTGAAATAAGACTCTCATATGGTTCTGTTCGCCAAACATTCAAAGTTCTTCTGTGGAACACATGGATAATAGAGTGCAAGCAAGTTTTATGGCACGCTGCCATACCAATAACAGTCTACATTAATGTTAAATTTAATTGTCAAGATATCATACCCAGACACAATTGCACACACACAGATGTGTGGGGGTGTGAATGTGTGGATTTGAAGCCTACAGACAGCTGTGTAAATTTGCTTTGACATGCTTTTCTCAATATCATTTTTCAATATGTCCCTGAGTATTTCCTGTTCTTAAGGGACCAACCTGTCAACAGCAATACTGGTGAAGTGAGAGTGCTGCTCTAAAACTGTCGCCAGGCAGGGTTCTCCAGTTTCACTGTGAGAATCTTGAGCTCATATTAAAGGCTAGCATTGTAAAGTTTTAAAGGAGTTTGTAATATTCTCTAGGTTTAAGGGTAATTGAAAACTACAAAACCTTGAGTTTCCAGAGTGACCTAAATGCATAAATGCGACAATATGATAAGGTTTGTAAGTCGCATTAAAATAATTTATAAACAATGCATTACTTCTGTAAAAAAGATTTGTTAATATCTTATCTATCCTAGCAGATACAGTAATGTATTGCTATTTACAAAGACCTTTAAACAGACGTCAGTTAAGGATGTCTGTTGAAAGTAGGCTGATCTAAAACCATGTGCATTTCGTTGTACTGTACGTTAGTTTATGTGTTTTTCTTTTCATGACCCTCATGATCCCACTCCTTTCCACATTTTTGGAGCTGCGTGAGATTTTTAGTTTTCGACCTGTGAACAGGCTCAAGTCTTAACCTCAAAAGCTTGAAATGGTACGCAAACAGTTTCCTTTCAAGTTCAGTGGGTATTCAAGCTCAAATTAAAACACAAAACACCTACACCTCTCTTTTCCATTGCGGTGTTTTATTATTATTTATTTATTTATTTATATGAGTGCAAGTGACATACAAAATACTACAGATTGGGTTAAGTATAGGATTAAATACAGTACAATATGGAGCAGACAAGTGATACATTTTAACCCTTTCAAGGCAGAGCCCAAATTTTTTAGGCCCCAGAACATTTACCTCAGGGTCGATGTCGAATATTTCGGGCCCCGTCATTCCACAGCGCTGCCTGGTTTGTTTTCCAATTGCATAATTTAAAATTACACTGAAATGTGATCTGTGTGTACTGACAGGCTTATAACAGTCACGTGGATTGAAGGGAAGACTAGATTATATTTGGACCCAGATGAGTCTGTAGTCAGGAGGGAAAGCTAATTTTGTGAGGAGTTGAGTAAAATTGATTGAAATGGCATTTGTGAGAAACGGAAGAGATCGCGCTAGATAGATGCGCAGCTGCAATGCAGTTTGTTTTTGTGACGGAGTGATTGATTAAGGGGAGGATTGAGGGGAGGATCTAAATATTGAAGAGGAATCCAGCGACACTGAAGCTAAGACTATCCGTGATTTGATTTTGTATTTGTTCTTTTAATTATGATCTTACTCACATATCCCTTACTACTATGTCATTACATATATTACATCATCAGTAATATATTTAGGACATGTTATCGTGGTTGCCGGGTTGGTTTATTTTGTGTGTTTATATATAAATTACCTGTCAGATTGATCGCTTAAAATTAGTTATTTAGGTGGATGACTTATTTTATAAAGTACCTGATTTTTGTAGTCATGCTGCCCAACAGATATTTTTGGTTGCTGTTTTGGCTTTACCACACTTCTCTTATTTACTGGGCTTGACCTCTTTACCATGACTTCCCTTTGCTTTTACTGTGCTTCTTGACACTTTGCTCATACCACAGTATACTTTCAGAAGGATATTTCCCTTATTCTACATTGTATGTTTTGCCTGACAGGATCATAATACTGATGTTTAGTCGATGTCCTTGCATGTAGAAACTAGATAAGATTGACACACGTTTTGACTCGTCTTTGGTCTATGAATTGGTTTTATACCAGGACTGTTTAAAGCTCCATACAACTTCTTTACACATGTTACTGAAATGCTGAAACTATTAAAGTGAGTGGGTATTCAGTACTGCAGTTGGGGATGCATTATTGTGACTCTGCTCAATGAAAACAATGCTGGCTACATTGATATTATTGTGACTGCTCAATGAAAGCAATGCTGGCTATATTGATCCCCGTCTCTCTAAACAAGCCTAGTGGCAACAAGCTTGAGCGCGTCTCAATCTTCCACAATGCAGTCACGCTGAGGAAGCAGGAAAAAATGCTGCCGAGCTCCACAGTGCCAATACCAGCATATTTACAAATAGTGCCAAAAGCTCGATAAATTTGTACAAGCTCCAAAGGGCTTGTTCAAGGCTGTTCAAATTCCAGGACATGTTTGCTGCAGCCCTACACAATCTGCGGTTTACACAAACCTATAAGGAAATGCTGTAATTGCTCACCTGCTAGCCTGTAAAACTCATCCTATTACAAAGCCAAGCTCCTGCCTGTTCTAAATGCAGCCCACAATCTGAAACCTAGTCGGCCAATTTTTTTTTTCTTCAGATCAAGGTTTTAAACTATGGATATGCTGAGTAATGAGTATAGATGAGTATTCGTAACATGGTGAGACACACGTTTAAAATCCATTACTCATACTTGTTTTAAAGGGTTAGTTCTTTTTTTTCCCTGTCTACTCCAGAGTATGATATGAGTGTTCACAAAAGTGTGACAGCTACAAGCACGATTATGTGTGATCTGAACTATACATATCCTCACTCATGTCCTCTGCACACCCATATGCTAAAACACCTGTTTGTAGCCTCCTTGCCAGGAAAACTACCCACCTAGCCTCCATCAGAGTCCAATTCCAACTAGTTTCACCTGTCTGGTGCAGAAGAAAACAAAAACACTGATTTCAGTGCGCTTTCAACTCCCAGTAGCAGATAGAAACATGATATTAAAGTCATAGCAGAGTAAATAATTTAGCAGAATAGCAAAGGCAGAAATGAAAACATTTCCATGTAAAGGTTGTAGAAGCTACAGTGGCTTCTAGAGAGCTACAGATTTTACCCAGTTATGTCCCTGCAGATGTCTGCAAATTCCCTGGTTTATATAGCTTTCAATTGACCTTTTTCGTGACTCATTCATGAGACTGCATTGATGACCACTTTCAAGTAACTTTCAAATCACTCCTGGAAGTTTATTATCAGTCAGTCGGCAGGAATGTATAATTACCATATCATGTAAGATTGCACAAAGGGACTCATCCTTGATCCTTGTATCATTCTGTTTCTTAATATGAAGCCAATTCAGTGCAGAAGCATGGAAAATAACATTGATCCATACACTACACAAAATAACACTGATCCATACAATAAACAAAAATCAGAAATCTACCAGAAAGACAAACAAATCTGCTACCCCTTTTTTATAATTCTGAGCAGAGGCATATTTTAATTTGTATTACTTATTACAAGATGGAGATTTTCCAAGAGGCTTTAACAAAAAGATGTTCAGATTTTCTGAATTGTTAGACAACATCATTAATACAATGTGCATCACTTGTCCTCTTATACTGTAATCATGTGTTTTTTGTTACTTTACAGAGTATTGTTTGTTATTAAAAGAACAAAAACACAACTGTAAATGCTGTACAAAATAGAAAATATAAAACAGGTGCATTTCAATTTTTTATAGCATCATCATTTGATCTTCAAATAAGTCATGCTTTATCATTACAGTATTATAGCATAGGTCCCTGTGTGATTTAGATTATAGCAGGTCCCTATGTTCTTTAGAGTATAGCATAGTCTCGCACAGAGACAGGGACTGTGCATTGCTTAGTAAAACTCAAGTTTGACCAAAAAAAACAAAAAAAGTGAAAAGCAGGGACTCGAGTTTTATCATTTTCACAGAGATCGACAAAAGGTGCACCATGGATAATAAATCCTATATATTAAAAGGTTTTAGAATTAACCTGTGTAGGAAGGTGTAACACTCCCAGGAGCCCTGTACATGAGAAGGGGGCAGGGCAAAGCCTTTAACCTCAAAACCTTTAACCTCACCGCACATATCAATGCAGAAAAATCAAACAGTAGATAGTATATGTCTGGACACATACATTAGATCGAGCCCTTGAGACTTCTTCATAATGCATACAACTATATAGCTTTCAGACTGCCCTAAAGGAAGAGTGATGGGGTCATTAAAAATATCTTGTATAATATTCAATGCATGCTGATGCCACATCATGTTGTTGAATTAATATATGAGGTTTCTACTCTAGAAGCAATGAGTAATGGGTGTTGTGGTCTCATGAAATATGTATCTGTTTATCTGTTTATGAGGTTACATAGAGAGATGATACAAATTATAGAAAGTGTGTTTGGATAATGTTCTTGTTTTCGGTTTTTAACTGTTCTCTTACGTTGTATGCTGTTGGCCATAATTTTGAGTGGTTCGTAATGCAATTAAGTTAACCCTTCTGCTCCGGTGAACATTCAACCTGTTTTTTATTTATTTTTTTAACTTAGTCGTCCCCAATGGTTTTTACCTCGGTTTTCTCCCCAGTTTGGAATGCCCAATTATAATTTTTATCCCGGTTCACCGCTGCAACCCCCAGCAACTCAGGAAACGGAGGCTGAAACACACGTCCTCTGAAACGTGCTCCTGCCAATCCATTGTTTTTCACGCTGCGGATCCACAGCGAAGCCACCAGACCCTAGTGCTGGTAGACAACACAGATCTGAATGGCTCCACTGCAGACCTGCAGGCGCTCTATCAGCCACAGGGGTCACTGGTGTGCGGTGAATCATGAATTGTCTTGCAGTCCTAAGCCCTTCTTACCCAGGTGGCACACGGCCAATTGTGCGCCACCCCCTAGGAACCCCGGGTCACAGTCGGCAATTGGATTGGAGTGAGCGAGGTGCCGCCTGCCATGTTATTTTTTTGTTTTTATTTTGTATTTATTTAAGAACAAGGTACTCCCCGCCCCTGTGCATATTTTGCATTCACTTTGTATTATGATTTATTTATGATTTTATTACGTGAATTTGTGATGACGTAGCAGTGTGTTTTTGTATTTGTGTTGTGGCGTGGATGGGAAGTCCCAATCCACATTAATAAATAATTATCTAGTTAAACCCCTCGGCCACAATATATAAGCCTGCAGTTCTCCCTGCTATGGGTGGGGTGGGGTGTTCGGAAGTGGAGAACGAGAGCGGCGGAGACGAGAGAGAAAAATGAAACTTAACATAAATCTAGGAAAAGTGAAGGCGATTTGTCCAGCCTGACCTGAAATATTTATTTTCTTATTGTGTTTGTGACTTGTTTTTGTTTGAATATTTATTTTGCTCTGTGAGCACTGTTTTTGTTAAAATATTTTATTTATTTTGGGTGTTCAAAATAAACAGTGCTACCGTGTCTTTTGCCCTGCAGTACTTCACATGCAGGTAAAACTTAATATGTGACCACAGGGAATTGCACTTTATTAATTCACGTGCAGTTGTACCGCAACTCCAACTGAATGATTGATTAGCAATCAAGTCACGGTACAGCTGCATAAAAGCTGCATGTTTTCACCCACTCTGGGTTGGGCGTTCGGTGAGTGGAGAACGGGATTGGAGATGGAGGTAATAAATAATAAAATAATAACGTAAAGTTAAAATATCTGCTCACCGTGTTTTGTGTAGTGTTAGTCCATTTTGTTTGTCTCTTTTGTTTTGGTGAATGTGCCGTGTCCTGTGTTTTTGTGTTTTTTACAACCGTTTATTTTTAGCTGTCTGTTCATTTATTAAATGCTGAGCGAAACTTTGCATTTTGTTAATTGATAAATATAAACTATTAACATGTCTATTTTTGAAAACATTCTTACTTTACAGAATTTTTTACACCTGCCTAAAACGTTTGCACGGTACTGTATATAATAAAATATGCTATTCCAATACATACTGACTAGTGGCGCGCCACGGGACACATAACAGCACACATCTGATTAAAATACAAAATAAAATAACTCAATCTCTATAATGCACATATAGTGAAGCAAAGATGTAACTTTCTGTGAATTAACCATGCATAAAGCACCATGAAATCAACGCTATATTTTTTACAAAAAAAAAAAAGGTAACATTCCCACTCATGGATCATTTTAATTAGCAGCTTTTATACTATAAATAGCCTGGATAAACAGCATCTGGAGTTCAGTTTGAAGCAACAGACAAGCAAACCAAGTGCGAGAAGGAGAGCTGGTCGAGAGAGGGGAAGAGGGAATGGGCTCGGCCCAGGTTCGGCTGCCAGAGCGGGGTTGAAGTGAAGCTGAAGCGTCTTGTCTCCCAGAGAAAGCCGCAACTCCTCTTGCAGCAAAAAAGTAAATACATTAGGAAATATAACCATGTAATAGAACTAATATTGGTTTAGTTATAAAAGGAATGCTGAATAAGATGTCTGTGTTATAAAGTGCCAGTGCAGCTTTTCTTCAGTTCAGATACTGTATCAAAAGGGAGAGACAGAAACGAAAGTTAGACTGAGAAGTTGTTTACAGTTTGAACACTGGTAATGTATTTACTGCAGAAATATTGCATGAATCACTAGTAAAGGGAATTGGGGGATATGCTGTAGGATACAGCCAAGCCGTGTTATAACCGAGAGCCTTATAGCACTGTGCTTTCTCTGTGTGTTTTTGTCTCTGATATACATTATAACAGATATATTCTACAATACATGCCTTACATAAATCTAGGATCCATTTAGTCCTTAGTTTGTGTTTAGAAAGATAACATTTAGAAAAATTTGTAATTTGAAAACTGTACACAGATAATTTGGCACACATTTAAAAAACTTGTTCAGCGATTGATATAGTTATTCAAGAAGCCCATGCAAACCCTAAGAAGATGGTTAAAATCAGGTGCAGTGCTCCCTGGATATTCCAGGATTCACACTCAGGGCTGGCCTTAGACTTTGAACATCAAATGAATGCTACAGTAGCAACCATATTTTAAAGTTAGTATATGGGTTCACAATGTAATCATAGGCACTTACATATACTAACGTTAAGATACAGTAAATCATTTTCATTATATTAAAATGTTAAGCAGTTTCAGTTTGTTTGTTAGACTTTTTATCATTTTATGTAAGCTAATTCACAATTTAAAAGCACTCTTTGACACTTGAGACTCTGTGCAGTGCCACTTTTTACAGAGACATTTGTACAAATTAACCCATGGGCATTATCAAATACTGTTTTCATTTTAACTGGATAAACTTAATTTTACTATGTTCTACATGCAGCATAAAACACCTGCTGTAATTGTATACTAGTGGGTGCTCTGTGATTTGTAGTTTTTACTTTCAATCAAAAGACCAGGAACGGAATCCTGAAGAGGCGGAACACCGTTCCAGACCGTTACGCACAGATTTAACCACATGAGAAAATATCATCGTTATATAAAAAAGTAAACATGCCTACTGGTGCCAGAATTGAATGTTGCTGGCGCTATATGGGGTACCCCAAATTTAATGTTGCTGGCGGTACCCCAAATCTGCACCGGAGCATTTTGCGAACTCGTAACGAACACGTTAAATGTCACAGCAGTCTGGTTGATCGCGGGGCCCCTAAAGGGTGGTTTTCCAAGCGGCCGCCTTGCTCGCCTTGACTTAAGGCCGGCCCTGTTCACACTCACTGTGAATCACTTAAATCACTGTAAGGCCATGCTGACAATAGATTGTAAAAGTCTATATAGTTTCCTTCTCTAATTCACATTTTTAAAATGTTTTTTTGGATGTGTAAGTCAGACAGTGTATTGTAGTGTGTTTTGCTGTCTTGCAGGTAAAGGAGCTCTGCTACAGCCTTTCTATGACAGAAAGAAATAGAAAAACATCAGTTTTACACAAACAATTATTTTAAAATCAGTTGAATAACTACAGAAAATAAACAGAAAATATTTCAGAAAACAGTCAAAGCAAGTATGTGTGAAACTACAATGAGTGATGGGGCCGCATTGGGTCTTTAGCAAGTGATAATACCACTGTGTTTGTGTTAGAAATGGTTACACTTTGCAAGATACTTGTGCATCACATGTTTTTATATATCAAACAATATTCATCGATTCTCAACAGGAGCTATGCAATTGCGGTAGCCTACAGTATAAAGATGTATTTTGTATGTATTTTCAGAAAATAGAATTTTCAACAATTCACTGTACCAGATAATAAGCAATACAAATTGTTAGAATTGTCATCTAGATGCAAAATGTGTAGTTTACTTCCTGGGTTATTTGGCAATTACTGTAAATGTAAGAATGAACAGAGATGTGCTAATATAATGATGAAAATGTGCAGGAAACCGCCCTGAATGTTTGTTTTTCCTTTTTAATTCAAAGTGTTCTGTTAACTTGTGTTATGTCCTGTACATACTTTTTGGTTTATATGTTACAACAATACAGTTTGTACTCTCTTCTCTTTGTTTGTGTCTAATGGCTAATATGTTTTTATATATCAAACAATGTTCATCTACCCAGATAGCAACACAATATCATGTTCAGAGAATACAAATGCTTTCAATTTCAAATCAGAATTTTTTTCTTCTTTGTAAAAAGGTTTTGATCATCACCTGTGTCTATGCAGTCATCCAAGGAGCATGAACAAAATAAGCAATTTCATAAAACACCTGTTTGATTAGATTTTGCAGTTGGTAACTCAAGGGGAAATTGGAAATGTATTGCTCTCGACTGAAAAATGTTTCAGCCTGCAAAAGAAATATGTACATAGTTTTCTGCTCAATGTTTATTTTTTAAACAGATTTTAAATTTTAAATTTGTTTTCATTGAATATATCCTTTCGGCAGAATACAAATGCTGGGGAAAAAAAATGGTTCAGTTGCTATGGATATGAAATCTCAATTATTTAAAATTATTGATTCTTCTTATTTAGAATAGCTTTGTACTTTCTGTTCAGTCATTGTCTTCTGGTACATAAAACTTGGAAGTTTAAAGCCCTTAGTGGCCTCAACACAGTTATGAAACGTGTCTAATCTTGAAGTACAACTGGTACACCAATGTGTAACCACTAACCTGTCCCCCTGTAGCTCTCTGCCCCTAGAGGGTGTAAGAAAAATCACGCAGAACAGATGTTGTAGTTCCAACATAATTTCGTAATTGGATATATGCTTTCTCTGTTTAAAAACTGATAGAAAAAGTGTTTAACATAATCTGAATTAGTCAAAAAAATAGCCTATCAAAAAAAAAAAAAAAAAAAAAAAAAAAGCCGGTAGCTTTTGCTTTAAACGGAAGAGAAAGAAAGGGAGTTTTGTAGTTCTGTAAGTACACAATTTTAGTTCATTGTTAACCCACGTGGCGTTGCCGTATATGTTTAACCTGAAATCCGCCATCACATGAGTGTCATAAACAAAGGGAAGTGTTGCATCATTGCACAGGGCACGTTTACGTAAAGTCCACGCGCACAAGTCTATAGGGAAACGCAACGTTTTATTTATAAAGGTTGCAATGCAACACGTGTCACAGCTTGATAAACCAGCCTATGTAAAATACTAATAACATTTAATCAAGCGCATTTTCCCTGCACACCTCTTAAACAAAACGTACGGTTGTTTAATTTGAGTTTAGGTAGATGACACTGAGTTTAAACAAATGCAATACAACCTCCTTGATTTAACAGAAGTCTATTAACAAGATTTAACATTTAGCTAAATATTTAACTAAATCTTAAGCCAATCAAATTGTGTGAAAGCACAAAGCAGGCAGAGCTCATTTGCATACAAACTCCAGAGATTTAGATGGCCAGTTAAATATTTAGCTAAGAGTTAAATCTTGTTAAGAGATTTAAGATTTAGTTATACATTTAGCTAAGTGTTAAATCTTGTTAAGAGATTTAAGATTTAGTTATACATTTAGCTAAGTGTTAAATCTTGTAACTAGATTTTATAAATTATATCTGAATGTACACATTTAAAAAAAATACAAGCTTTGAGCTAAATCTGGAAAAAAAAGACATGTTAAAATATTAAGACTTTTTTTTTTACACATGGCACCCCATAGCCTATATTTACAAAGTTTGCAGTGTTTAAACAGCACATGGTTGAGTACTCTATTTTGTTTTTGCATATGAGTTTTTGCATAAGCATTCATATGCGGTTATTTTGAGTTTATTATTAAAGCATTACATTTAATAATCTGGTTTACACTGACATTATATTTTCATCTCGTATTTCTTTGACTATTTAATCAGTTTATTTTTTGTTTGTTAGTTTTAACACTTTAGTATGTTTGCATTCCATACTTCTTTTTAAAACTCCCATTTATTTTGAATACATTTCATTTTTATTCTTTTTTATCTTAAATAATCAAACCATATGTTTTATTTTACACTTTGTTGAATATATGTCTTACAGGAGAGTTTCAGTTTTATTAATTGGGTACTCTTGAAGCATAATTGTATTTGTCACGCCTTAAAAACCAAATCAGTTTGCACATTGGTGGTAATTCTGGAGATTCATTGATATTAAACAGAGTGTGCACGCACTGAAATTACACATTTTGTTAAATTGTGTGATAATAATGGAGGAGTTTGTAACAAAATATGTAACTAAACAAAGTGAGCATTGTGAATTTATAATTCAGAACTGAATGACAATCTGACAAAAAGGTTGCAAACTTGTTTGAAACTGATCTGTGGACGAAAAAGAAAAATAAACTAAAAATTGGCTTTCGTGATATATTGTTTGAAGCAGAGTTGTGAAATATACCAAGAGACACTTGAAAACTGTAGAAAAATGTCTGCTGAGACTGAGAGTTTGACAGAGGAAATAAAAGAATTGTTAAGTGTTACTGGGGCATCGATGGCTGAGAGGCAGCAAATGGAAATGCCCAAGGAGAATGCGACGCAGCTGCCACAGGTGATAGACTGTCAGAAAATAATTAAATTGGAAGCAAACCTGCAGAAATCACAGATTGCATATCAGGAAATGTGGAAAGTGTCCAGTGAAAATAAAGGCTAACGCACTGTGCAAGAGTTTCACGCAGTATGTAAAAATACTGAGATTCACAAAAAGGAAAATAAAGTTACGGCAAGACCTGTCCAAGTCTGACCTGTCCGAGCCTGATAGTGAAGACAATGATGTCCCAGATAATTGGAAGGCACATGAGGAAAGTGAGGAAAGTAATGCAGCAATGTAACACTGGTTGGTTATGACTTGACATTCTGGCAAATGAAGATTAACAAGTACAAGGGTTTGGTATACCCTTCATGTAAGCACCTGTTCATACAGTACAGCCATGAACTATCACATGATAACCTCCACAGTATACACAACTGTTTGAGAGATTGAAAAGAGTCTTGACTCCAACAAAACTGTTAAAAGAAAGCTTCCTGTATTGAAACTGTAAGTGGTCTCATTGGGTTTGATACAGCCAAAGAGGGTGATGAGGAAGTTAATGAAAGTACTGAGGGGAGTGAAGAAAAAGATACAGGTAAAGCAAGACTGGTAGAGAGAGGGATAAAACTGAGCACAACTGAGATGTGTGCCCGGGAATATTTTATTAAAAATATTTTCATGAATAAATGTTAAGTGTTTTGTGTGTGTGTGAATTAAGTGTGCTAGCAGTGACATCACAGACTGTGTTGTGTTTGTGTACGAGTTCTGTGTTTTGAAGGCACAGGTGAATTTAAGAAACACATTTGGATTACATGCAACATTGAGGGTATTATTAATTTATCTAAAAGGACAATGTGGAAACCAACTATCCTAAAAGGACAGTGTGGAAAGCAACTATCAGTGATATGGTGTGTACTGTATTTCTGAAGCCACAATGTTTTAGCTATCATTAATCTTTCTCCTCTCACTGGACTTCATGTAAATACAGGCTTTCCCTCGTTTTAATTGTAATGAACATTCAAGGATATGATAAGAGATTTAAAACAGTCTTGGAAACGAGTTTCACTGATTAACAAGTCTGCTGGAGAACTGAAATTCCTAAGTGCACTGATGCAGTTAATCTAGTGTGGTAATTGTGAGCAATGAATGAGGTGTTGTACCAAATGAGAGACAAATGCATCCTATCTGTAATTGATAAAAGCAAACCACACTCCTAGTGGAGATTTTGGGAGTTTCATAAACTTCTAAAGGAGAAACAAACCACTGTGAGCAGTTTAACTTTTTAAAACAAAAAATAAAAGTAATGTTACAAATCACATACATAAAGATTTAGAGACACTTTGAGTACAGGCTCTAAAATACCCAAGATAGAATTTAGCAGACATTCTGGTGGTCACTCATGGAACTGCAATAACATTAATATTAACTTGAATTTTCTTCAAGCCTGGGGGATGTACTAATTAAAACAGAAATCTGTTTGTATGGAGACGAAAGGAGGATTTGCACTTAATATATGTCAGTAGAGATCTTGAGAGTTTATCGCTTTTGTAGCAAAACAGATCATTGAGATAAAAGCAGCAAATATTCTTTCTCTCATACAGACTGCATCAGTTAGGCTACGCATTCCCAGATGAAAGAAAGAAAATTCAAGCAGAGAATGACCCCTTTGAAGGTTGAAATGCAAACAGATATTATCAAAAGAATAAATACTGCACTTGTTCTCCACAGGTCCAGTACACTTGTGGGACAATTTGGAAATGCAGCCAGTAACTGTACATATTAACCTGTATAACTTTACAATGCTTGTCCATGACATATGTAGTAATCAAGCTCTACCATGTATCTGGAACAAGCGTGTAAGTTGCTGAGAGACTATCATGAGGAAGTATCTGAAACCACAGAGGACATTCTTACATATGGGGAACCATTCCGATCTGCATATCAAAAGAAGAAATTTTTATGATTGTGTTAAAGTGACATTTTTGGGATGTGATGGGGACTGTTAATTAATATATCTATAATATATATATATATATATATATATATATATATATATATATATATATATATATATATATATGGAGCAGCCTAACACTTTGAATGGCATCTTACCATACCATTGAGTAGCTAACCAGTCAGTTAATATACCTGATAATGAAACTACGTATTCTAAACATGTGGTACAGATTCATGCAGTTTAACATACCAAAAGTAATATGTCAGAGATCTTGAAGTGCCAAGATGAGAGAGCTATATGAAGGAAGTTGGTGGGATCTGATCTTTAGAGGGGTATGTGTACTGATGATTGCAATTGTGTCAACTTTATTGATTTAAAATGTTTGATCAAGAACTATAGATCGGAGCTGAGGTATGTGCGGCACCAAGCACCGAATGAGTATATGCCATTGACACCCAAGGCTAAAGAAATGGGAGAATAGAAGTGTACATAGCATGTATATTGTTATTATTATTTGCATTTACAGCTAATAAGTATATCAGAAACAGCGAAGACAAGGTAATAACCTACACATATTGTATAGAATAGAATAAGAGGATCACACTTTTTATTAATATCACAGTTCTATAATTATTAAATTTAATCAAATGCTGTAGTGATCAGACAGTGTTGTGGTCAATACATTAACAAGTGTTATTTAAGCAGTGATTGGCAGACAAAATAGAAACAGATACTGTACATGATTTTAAAGATCCTGATTCAGAAAACTGAAGGTGGAAAGCATCACACCCCGACACAAGAAGGTGGGGGAAGGAATTTCCCCCCTGAGCCAAGAACAAAAGAGATAACAGAGAGGCTCGCTGTCAGTAAAGGGTCGGCAGAACTCTGATTGCAAAAAGCATGTAGTGAGTCAAAACCCGATGGCGTGGTAGCCCACTTTCAAGGAAAGGATTAATGGAGCTCAGATTGCATAACAAGTAAGAATCCTGATCCTGATTTTCAAGCATGACCAATGGTGAGAGACTGCAACAGGGGAACAAAATCCTGCAAGCAATATGTTAAGAATGCCATGGAAACCTTATTAATTCTTGGGTACAGCAGTCTCTGACTCACTACAAAGCATAATTTTGTTTAAATTGTTTTATTAAGCTTAGGCAGTACTCTCTCAGCTTAAAGGGGGGTTTGTAAGCAAATTAGCTATGTTTTATTATTACTATATTTCAGGAATTACACACTTGACAATAACCAGTAAAAACACTGCATTAAAAGGCAAATATATGCAGTAGTATCTGTAATCCTTGAACACAATTGAATGATAGTTTCCATGTACTGAATGTTGTTGTAATCAGATACTATTGGATGTTAGTTTGGTATAATTATGTACAATAAGATTGAATGTAAGAACGCAAAAGCATTAGTCACACACGTTGCGGTACACTTGACATCTTGTCGCAGCGTGAGCCCAGACTGTGGAGCCAAGCTCTGTAGGATTTTGACCAATCAGAGTTTTGATAAGGATGCCTTACCTTTGGATTCCTGTATTGAAGATGGTTATTTTGTTTACCTTTTACCATTTGAATAAAGAATTTTACAAACCACACAAGACTTTCCATTAAACTCAAGCGTACAAAGCAGAGTTCCAGAATCCGGCATTTCCTGAGTCAGAGACGGAGCGGTGCGGTAAGGAGCATCAACAGCGGATCCAGCGTGTGAGCAGAGTAAGCAGTCAGCGATTCCTGAGTCTGAGACGGCACGTGTGGTGATGAGACTCAGCAGCACCAGATCCAGCATGGAAGCAGAGTGAGCAGCCAGCGATTCCTGAGTCAGAGACGGCACGTGTGGTGATGAGACTCAGCAGCACCAGATCCAGCATGGAAGCAGAGTGAGCAGCCAGCGATTCCTGAGTCAGAGACGGCACGTGTGGTGATGAGACTCAGCAGCACCAGATCCAGCATGGAAGCAGAGTGAGCAGCCAGCGATTCCTGAGTCTGAGACGGCACGTGTGGTGATGAGACTCAGCAGCACCAGATCCAGCATGGAAGCAGAGTGAGCAGCCAGCGATTCTTGAGTCAGAGATGGAACGGGTGGCGACGCAACTCATCGGCAGCAGGTCCGGCATGTGAGCAGTGAGGCAGCAATTCCTGAGTCTGAGACGGACGGCGGAGGATCCTGAGTTGGAAACGGAGCACCGTTCTCATTAGCAATACAACACACAACACAATAAGCAGCAGATCCACCGTGTGCGCAGTGAGGGAGTAGTTCCACAGACAGAACGGAGGCGGGTCCTGAGTCAGAGATGGAGCAGCACCAATGCAGTTCTCATCAGCAACAACACGCAATAAAATAACTAAATACATCTAACTACGACATCCCACTACACACATATTTCAAACCTAAAATATTATTAGATCCTAATCTAAGTCCTAATAATTGACAAAGATAACCTGATTAAACAAATGACACAAAAACATACTTTTTCAACATTTATTTATCCACAAATGATTCAACATTCAATATCCATGTGTGAAAAAGTATGTGAACCTTTAGATTCAGTAACTGGTGGCACCCCCTTGAGCAGGAATGACTTCAACTAAGCATTTCCTGTAACTATTGGTCAGTCTTTCACTTCAGTTTTAAGGAATTTTGGCCCTTTCCTCCTTAAAGAACTGCTTCAACTCGGTGACATTTGAGGGCTTCCTTGCATAGACAGTTCACTTCAGGTCCTGCCAAAACATTTCGATGGGGTTTAGGTCTGGACTTTGACTAGGCCATTCTAAAATGCAGAATTTCTTCTTCTGCAGCCAAGCTTGTGTAGATCTCATGTACATTTAGGATCATTGTCTTGACCCACTTTCTGTTCAGCTTCAGCTCACAAACGGATGGCTTGACATTCTCCTCTAGAATCTTCTGATTCAATGCAGAATTCATGATTGTGCCAATGATGGCAAGCTGTCCATGTCCTGAGGCAGCAAAGCATCCCCAAACCATCACACTCCCACCACCGAGCTTGACAGTTGGGATGAGGTTCTTCTGTTCGAACGCTTTCGCCAAACATAACGTTTCTCACTGAGGCCAAAAAATTCTACCTTTGACTCGTTTGTCCAGAGAACATTGTTCCAGAAGTCTTGTGGATCATCTATGTGATCTTTGGCGACCTTCAGATGGGCAGCAATGTTCTTTTTAGAGAGCAGTGGTTTCATCCTGGCTATCCTTCCATGAACACCATTCTTGTTCATTCTTTTTCTGATAGTTGAGTCATGAACACTCACATTAGCCAAGGCGAGAGTTTCCTGCAGATCTTAGGATGTTACTCTGGAGTTCTTTGTGACTTCCTTGATGATTTTCTGGTTTGTTCTTTGAGAGATTTTGGTAGGACGACCACTCCTGGGTAGAGTGACTGTGGTCTTGAACTTTCTCCATTTGTAGATCTGTCTGATAGTGGATTGGTGGAGCCCCAAATCCTTAGAAACATCAATAATTGTTTTTTAGTGGTCATTAGAGATTTCTTTTGAACGTGGCATGATGTGTTTCCACACACCTGTATGGTGTTGACCAAACTCACAAAGTCTTTATATAGGGTGGGGGCCTCCCAAACTCACCCATGAAGATCTATCTAATTATTCCCTTAATTGAGCTGATAAAACCAGGGGTTCACTTACTTTTTCACATACGCTGAATCTTAATTGTTTTTCTTATTCATACATCATTATGTTTCAAAAGACATGGAATTGGTTAATATAAACCCTGTTGGATAGTTATGAAAAGATCTGGTTTTGATTCAAGAAGGCTGTCATGGTAAAATTATGGAATTTCTATAATTATGATTGGGGCTCACAAACTTTTTCTCGGCACTGTACAGCAACACAGGGAGCATATTATTTAGAAAAAATATATATATATATATATATATATATATATATATATATATATATATATATATATATATATATATATATATATGTTTATATAGTAATATAGATTGTATCATAGTTGTTTGTGTGTATATTTGATACACTTATTTATATATGTACATGTATTTCAAAGTTGTGCATGTTTTTAGATCATTTAGTGGTTTGTTTATAAAACAGTTACGTATGGACACGAAGTCCATTTTATACTTTCGAAAGCCCTCGACCGAGGCCGTCAGTCTTTTTTTTTTTTTTTTCAAATACTCTTCTGATTCCACCACCCCTAAGAGAGATAACAGTTTCAGAAGTTGTAGATTAAAAAACCCTTTGACTACTGGCATTTCCAAAGAGGAAACAGCCACGGGAGTTTACTCTTTGAGGGCTGGATTTTGCATTTTAATCACAGATTCATATTTAAAAATTAACAGTTGGACTCTAAAATCGGTAATACTATTTGTAATCACCCATCCACTGAGGTTCAGTTACTGGGATCTAAAATCAGTAATGCTATTTGTAATCAACCATACACTGAGGTTCCATTACTGGGGTCTATTGGATTGATCTAAACAGTGACATATCTAAATACCCCACTGTTTAAGGTATACAATATTAGTCATTTACTGCTTTTAAAGACAAAATTAATCTTTAGGGACTCACACACACACATTGTTAGGGATGTTAGTTTCCTCAAAGTCTCCATTTAATGAATTAAACAAGATCTGATAGTTAGATTGAAATCTGCTACTTTTAGATCAGGGGGCGACAATTAAATTTCATGGCAGGCCAAATGACCTGCGGGCAGGTGGCTGGTTAGTGCAAAAAACAAACAACAAAAAAAACAGTCAGTGACATACAGAAAAGACACAGGCATGTTGGGTTTTGTTTTTACAAGTAAATGTGTGTGTGTGTGTGTGTGTGTGTGTGTGTGTGTGTGTGTGTGTGTGTGTGTGTGTGCTGTGTGTGGATTGAAAAGCTAAAGATAATTCAATAAAATAAAAAAAACTTCTTTATCTATACAGTAGCTTTGTATATTAGCATTGTTGTATACTACAATTAAAAATAGATGATCCCTTAAATATCATAGGATTTAGCAATCATTCAGACGTTTGTGGTAAGTTGTAATTCAGTGTCCAAACCTGTTCTAAATTGTTTAATTGCACCAACTAAACCTCCATCCAGACCCTAAAGTAAATTATGTAATTCTACCTGTTAAACCTTGAATGGAATCCCTCCAGGACCGTGATTGGACACTCCTGTTTTAATTGATTTTGATTTATTGACTTAATCTACTACTGAAAAAAAAGGCAGCTAAATGGTTAAATCAAAAAACATTTTGTCCCTATACAAATAAAATACATCTTTTGAAAAGATGAAGTGGTGTCTCAATAGTGGCTTTAAAAAAACATAAGCTTTTAACTTTACAGTTTACTTCAGGATTTCATAGCTGACCTCTCTTCATGGCAGTTAAGCATTCATTATTAAGAGCAGAACCTATCCTACCAAGGTAACCAAAATCACTAATGTCCGTGAGCTTCAAAGCAAATGAATTAAGATACTTCAAGTGCTTTATTTATCTTCTTTATTAATTACATTGCAATTACTCCTGCATCCCTATCATCTTCTGCATCCAGGGTTTGCTCTCCTTCTCTTATAAGATCTTCCTGTGAGAACCAAGAAAGGTTGAATGGAAAGATTTATTTGGCTGTAATGAGAAGACTGCTCAAGACTTCATTCAATACAAAATAATTTATCAGTTTGCTGCTAAAGACTGACACAGATGTGTGGAAAATGTACCAAAGATTAAATACAGCATATACACTATCAATCCTCTACTGGTATTGGCCATGCTCTTCAACTATAAAGTGTTTACTAGCACCAAAAAAGTCTTGTCACTCATACGAGTATTGTAGGTTTCAACTAGTCAGACCACCAGATGTTAACTTGTAGCTTATGGGACTGTTCCATTCATTGTTGGATTGTTCTATAACTCCCAAAGATAACATCAACTCCACTTTGGCTTTAAGTACAGAGATTAGCTTTTCTGGTATTCTCTAGGGTCTCTGGCGCATCGGACCACTCTCCAGGTGTTGAACCAGGTTAGTGTATCCAGGCTTTTCTTGGAAGATTTTAGGTTTCAGACAAGACCTTATCTTGTTTTCCTGTTCTACAGTCAAGTGACTTAAGTCCCAATTCAAAGTTTACTTTTCTTGAGGAAAATATAATTCTTCTTCCTCTTTGTCCTCCACAGCCCTGATTAACATCTGTTGGCTTTCTTTATGTTGCCTCAGGTGTCATTCCTGCTTTGCAGTTTTCTGATCGAAATGTTTCTGCCGAAATAAATTAATGTCCTCCTTTTAGGTTCCATTTAACCATACCAAGGAACAGATCTCTTAACTACGTCCCCTTTATACCATCAATCACGTCCCCTTGGTTAACAAGTGCATCCACTCCTCCAATCCGTAGCTGCCACATCGTTTCCCTTCTGGGTCGATGATTTACTGCACTGTAGCTCTTTTTCGTGAACGCTCTGACTTTGTCTTGCAAGTTAAATACAGTTTCATCACGACCCTGTTCATAAAGTCAATGCCTCCTTCTTGGCTTTAGAGAAGAGAGTGCTTTGCCTGTGTTGTTATTGTGATTTGTTGAAATAAAATTGCTGAAAGTAATCAGCCTACATTTAGTTTGATTTGTTTCAACTCTTCATTCAAACCAGAGACTAGTTGCTGTTGTGGTTACTGTATTTGCAGCCTGTGTTTAGTAATATAGCTCTGTTTGTGTACCACGGTTATGGGACTCAATCATCGACTGGATTGTACCGCCACCCTGAGGACAAAGGGCAGCCCTGCTGGTGCTCTTTTTGAGCTCACTGGGCGTCTGGCCAGTAGGGGCTGCTGTAGCTTGGTGAGGAGAGTCTCCTTTTGTTTTGCTGTCCTATATTTCAAATGTCTATGGCAGGCAACTAAAACTGAAGAGCAGTTCCAGAACTCAAAACACTTTAACACATGTTTGATAATAAAAACTCTTGTAAATCAGATACTCTCATTATGGTATAATTACATTACGACACGGTTCTTTATTTTAAACATGACAGTTCAACTACAATGCAATATAGTAATAGAAACAGAATTATATTCTACATGCAAATTATGAAAACAACACCACAACCATTTCTCCCCTCTGAACAAGGAATGATGTTTGTTTTGATGTTCTTTGTATCCATAACTAAGTGGTGGCATTATGATAGTTTACTGCAATGTGCATGCAGTAAAAACAACCTTCAGGGAATATAAACAAATTGGAGAGTCAACCAGGTGTTTTTTCTGATGAAGTGAGTTTCACAGAAGGCTGTTTTGATGTAGTTACCAGTAATATACACATCACATTTTAGTACAAAATAGAGCATTATTGCTCTGGGACTTGAAGTAAAAAAGTAAATAAATCAGGGAAACAAAGTCATTAGTTGTTGTCAATTTTCATCAGTGTTTTGGCAGCTTGCCACTGTGTGGCACTGTTCTGCACAGGCTAGATAACCAGCACCTTGTTCTGCTCTTTGCTCTTGCAAACAGATGGTAAGGCAGGAGTACACATATTGGGAGACTAAGCAAAGTGCAACATTTTCCAGTTAATGTAATGGCAACTTCAGCCTCTATGACCAATGAACTTATACTAACTATAGATTTATATTAACATACACTGGCCATTATTAAGATTCCTCTCACTATCAGCATATGCAGTCAGGGTCCTTTGATTCCACTGTGTAGCAGGGCTGGGGCCATGTACATAAAGAGGAGACTTTTGTGATTGTTTATTGTAAATTATTATGTGGGGGTTGATTAATTGATTGATGGATTATTAATAGTGATAATTAATTGTTAATGCTAAGTTAGGTAGTAATTGTAGTAATTTGTTAGTATTAGTAATTGTAGTCAATTCTTAAATGGTAGATTAGGGTTAAATAATGATATAATAAAGGGTGTTTTCATATGGTCCCTGAGGGGTCCATTCTGAGGAGGGGGTTGTGTGGCAGGGCACCCCTGCACGTGAAAATGTGTTTGTTTCTGTGCCTTTTGTAATTATGTTTAATTAAATAATTGTCTGCTAGCGGGCGATTGGTTGGGATTTGTTGCCTGCTGTGTTTGGTTGAGGGGAAAGGCAGTAAGTGATTCTGCTAATCCCTGACCAGTAGATGGGCGTGTTCCAGCTGAGTGTCCGCTGCTGCAAGGCCATGAGACTCTGCGCTACGGAGGTCTGGAATCCTGCTGGAGAGAACTGGAGACTGCTGACGACTGCATGGGATTACCAGGGTCAGGGTTCCAGCATTCACGCAAGAAGAAACTGCAGCCGCTGGCGGTCATGTGTATACCGGGGCAGGGTAGGAACGGAGCTTACTTTCAGGCAACAAAAGCCTGCAGTATAGAGAGAAGTGTATTCCAGAGAGACCTCCTGTTTAGAGGAGTAGCGCTAGCTATTTTTACAACACCTTTTATTTGTAGTTTCTGTACTGTGTTTTATTTTGCCTTGTACAGCCTGCCGTATGTGTCCTCTATGCGTTATCATGGCTGGTAACGTCACATGAGCTGTTTGTTTACTTTCGTTCTCATTTGTTAATAAATCCTACGGGTCTGTAGGGCGTGACAAATGCACCAATTCTGCGTGTCTCTCCACTCACGCATACCTACGCAAGTGACAGACACCCTGTCACATGCAGCAAGGCCAAATACACCCTTTGGATACTTAATTCATCAAAGAAACCACAGTCAGAACAATTAAACAGAAAAGCGAATACCATTTTATTACAAAACAATCACTTCAACAGTGAGTTAATTCTAGTATTACACATTTCAAACAGAACCGTAAGAAAAGGGCTTACGATTCCTGTTCAGCATTTCACATTTCACATAGCTTTTGCATTTCTTTCATTTAAGCATTGTTCAAACATGCTTACAGACCACTTACTTCTCAAAAACTGATCACTGGCAATGATATTTAGGTCTTCATTTGTTTTGGCTACGGCACAACAATCAATAATTTCTCTCCAATCCTGGATCACATTTGTTTGTTTTGTGAATTGCTTTTCTAATGCCACTTTCGTTGTTCTACATCTCCCCGCTACTCTCTTCGCTTATAACAGACACATTTGATTGTCTAAGTGGGATTTCAAACTTGAACTCTGAGGATCTCACGACAACATTCCCACAATATGAGAGACAAACATTTTAACTGTTTGAACAAAGTGTAACAGAAGAGCAAAAACTAAACCCAGTTACCGAATTAACAATCAACTGACTCTCATTACTGAACAAGTATCAATTAGGAAGAAATGTTTTAAGTGGCATTGTGATAGGGAGACCCTGTTGTTGGTTCTTGAGAGCATGTGTGCCTTTATGGAAGCAGCTGGGATGCGCAACAGGAGATGCGTTCCCAAGCAACTGAGTTGATCTGGAAGTCCTGATTTAAAACACATAAGTGTTTATAAGGCATACATTGATTCACATAAAACACAACAACATTCAATGATGTATCAGAAACATTTACTAATTGTTAATTAGTGATATCTATCATTTAAAATAGACATTATTCTACGTTTATCTGGTAGATTTTGGCTACCAATTAGAGGTACAATCCTATCCTTAATATTTTTGTCCAGCCAATTCCATCCTATAGCTGAAGACCGTTTGACCATCACAAGACCTTCTCCCCGTTACTTGATAATTAATTGTAAGGCTACATCTTAAATTATACTTGGCTATATTTGCCTGTAGCATCAAACCTAGATACCCTGGTGACAAGCCTATTACAGTTTTACACACCGATAGTATCCAGTAAAGCCATCTTCTATAATTTAATGAAATCCACTTTAAGGATATAAGTAACTGACAGTGATGAGTCTGAGGATGACACCCTAATACAAATCTGGCTGCTTTATTCATTAGCCAATCCAACTTTGATGTTGATCCCAGTGTAAAGAGGGTTTACGTAGTGTAGTAGGTTCCTGGACCAGGACTCTCCTTTTAGTGGTACTACTGCTCACCTTTATGGTAAACTTTTATTTTTAGCTTTGTTTTGTTTTGGTTTCTTTTCTTTATTAAATCAGGTGCTAGGATTACCATTGATGGTACCCTAGCTCAGAAACGGTGTTTTTAAATCTGCGTGCCTGTTCAGTTTGTCAACACCAAATGCTCTGTGTCTGCCTCTGTGTTATTCAGTGGCGACCCACATATGTAATGTCGCCCTGTTACAGGCATAAAGGCACTCGAAACAGTGAATTATTTTTACTGATTCAACACTTATCATTGTTTATCCCTTACTTATTGCATACCTGCTCGATTGTTGTGAATATTATTTTGAAAGGCTGACTTAGAATAATACATCTTTTCTATTATTTTTTTTACAGATCTGCATAACCGTGTTTCTATAATAGAGGGTATATTTAGAGGGTCTCTTTACAGGTGGAGCCAGTTCGAAAGTGCTTGAGAACTAGTGGTTTAGATAAATTGAATACACTCCACAGCTCAAAAGTTGCTATTTTCTGTATCACTTTCTGTGTTGTCAATCACCACTGCAGTATTCACACTGCCTTTGGAAATTGATTTGAGCAAAATTACCAACAAAAGCAAAAAACATTTTTGGAGCAGTAGGTGCTACTATGAAAATATATTTTTTAACATTTAAATAAGGAACATATACTGTGTGGTTAAAATGTTATGGGTGAAAAAGACAATCTGACATAGTGGACTATTTCATCATCTTATAGTGCCTGGTGCTTTGCTTACTGCTGCTGCTTGTTGCTATGCATGTCTCAGCTTCTGCACTGGTAGAGAACATGTGAAATAGCCTGTAATGAAAACAATGATCCAAGATTGAAATCCTGAAAGCAACAGGGCAGGGTCCACAGCTCCCGGGGCAGTAGGGCCACCGTTGTGCCCATTCATTATGATGGAGTGTAACAGGCAAACCTACAAAAAGTAGTGCATATAATTAAGCATTGACGATGTTGTTCTATTGGTCTTCCTCCAACAGTTTAAACAGCTTGCTTTTCTCCCTCCTTGATATGTCTACAATCATAAACACATGTTAAAAAGCATTGTTGATACTGATGTAAACATATGTTTCTATTGTATTTTAAAATAAAAACACAAACAGTAGTAAGCAATTGGAAATCATATTACCTGTAATTAACAAGGTATAATGTGCATTTTTATAAATATGAGCAGAATATCTGCCTGAAATATACACAGTGGTTTGGAAGTATACACAAGGTGCGCGTTTATGAGGGATGTATCCAAGGGTGCGTGTTATATTAAATTGCAACAAAGTTACAACTTGCTCAAAATGCGGCGGCTAGAACTCTGGTACTAAGAGCACTGAACATATCACACGGGCTTTATTACCACCTCGCTGAGTTGCTATTTGTTTCTGTATCACGTTTTTAATTCTGCTGTTGACCTTTAAAGCATTGGGGTATCTATCAGAACTGCTCCATCTATAACGCACTGGTAGCCAGCTGCCATGGATACATTCAAGGCTGCTGGTTTCAGTGTCCAGGAATGCCATGCTAGAAGGTTGCAGCTTATTCCACCATGCTCTGGCTCCTTGGAATGCTTTGCCAGGGATCATCAGAAATGCAGATTTCCTGACAAAGTTTCCTGACAAAGTAAATCATGACTGAGGGCCTATTTGTTCTTTCAAGCCTTTGGAGTGTAAACACATTCTGAATTCTTTTTGAGTTTTATTTAACTTTTATTAATTTTATTACAAAAATGAAATACTGAAAACAAAGTTCAAGCAAAAGGTGCCGTGAACACGCGAGTGCTACTCCATTAATCAATGGAGACTATGCTTACAATCTACAATCCCCAAACTCACCCTTGCTGCTCACACAATTAAACAAACCCAACTACGCTTTCACACATGCTTGTCAGCTTCGTTCGCATCTTCTTCTGAAGCTCAGATCCCAGTTAGACACAGTGATTGGAGGATTGTGGCTTTTAAATGTACGTTATCCATGTAGCGTGTCTGATCCAGGTCATGGTTTAGGGCTTTGCAGCAGCCCCACAGTGTATCAGCTGCCCCTTTTATTGTAAGATGCTCCACTGAGATATACACACCTGCTGGTTAGGGATCTGCAGCTGTCCAACCACGAGCAGGTTTTCACATAGCTGGTAGCATATTCCAAACTAAGTGCCTCTCCAATAATGTTAAGAATATTATTTACACAATACTGTACAAAAATAAACAAAATAAAAACACACTTTCCATGTGCAGGGCCTCACATAATTTGATTGATTGATTTAATGATTGACTGATTGATTAGTTGATTGGATGATTGATTGGATGATTGATTGACTGATTGGTTGATATATTAAAAGCATTATGGTATATGAAATTCAAAGCACCTTTGAATTTCGATACAGGTTGATACAGGTTGTTCTTAGTTTTCAGTTTTTGTTGCTTTACAACTGTAAAAATATAGCATATTCATACTATAGGATTTGTCAATGTGGGTACAGTACTTTGGTATAATAAACTTCATAAAGAGAGGATCACTTTATTCAGATCGAAGCAGGAATCCAAAGATAGAACATATGTACACACATACACACACATAGAGCTTATTAGCGCGGATTGGCGAAATACACAGGTAATGCTAACATGTGCTTGTAATCTGACAGGAAGGTAGAGAAGTGCCTGTTCTTGTGCCAAGGTGCATCAGTTTTAAAAAGATTAATTTGTTTGATCCAATAGACTAAATTAACTAAACCAATCCCTTGCTAGGACTGTCACTCTGGAAGCGAGCATGTAAATTGCTTATAATGAGCATGGTGACCATGCAGAGTGCTGTCAGGCTGATGCCGGTGGGATCAATGAGCTCATTCCAGTTACATGAGAAAGTGTGAATTTGTGCATTTATATACAATGAGAAGTAAACAGGGCTAGGAAAAGCCTCCTGAGAGTTGATAGAGAGGCTAGGGTTATGTAGGCACTGAAGTCAATACCAGGGAGGGAAATGTACTTTCATGCACCAGCTAGTGCTTCTCTCAGCAAGGTTTTTAATTAATACACTTGTGAAGACAGTAACACTGCTGTTATCTCAGGGGCGCTTACAACTACAGGTTTCTTTTTGTTTTGCATTACATTTTTATCTGTTTAAAGTATGGTTCATTTTTGTCAGTTTTTCATTCAGTATATGTAAAAACCATAAAGCAATATGTGAATCAATATGTTAATGTAACATTATTCAGCAGGTTTCATTTGACTTTATGAAGCAAAATTAGACGGTTGCAAACCTTTTGGCCAGAGCTGCATTGCCTTTGCTGCGGTCTGAGCCGCTTTGGACTAGTTACAATTGTAAACAAGAACTGGTTGTTTAATAAAGGATTTGATTGATTGCAAAGACTAAGGCTCCGTTTACACTACTGTGCTGGCCTCCGGCGGTGATAATATATATATATATATATATATATATATATATATATATATATATATATATATATAGATATAGATATATAGATATATACTATTTTAACTTGCTGTTATAGTGCATCAATAATCTTAATATTTGTGGATGAGAACAGTATTTTAGTGTGTGTAAAAGCAGCAGCTAAAACAAATGCATCTTTGCCAGCCGCTCTTACAGCTATTGCGTCGTTATAATAATGTGTTACTTCAGCCCTCATAAGGTGGCCTCCACCTTGTTTCAGGATTGTCAACAGTCTTACTGGCTGTCTGTTTAAAAATGTTGCCGAAGGTTGTTCATCAGTGTGACAAAGTGCCCGCCCCTGTGTATATTATCTGTTATGTGTTGCGTGTGGTGTGTTTAAATGTTGGTGTATAGACATTGGTACACGGGATATAAACGGGTCTGTGTAACACAAGTGTTTAAAAATGTATATGTGTATTTAGGCACAAGGATTGCACAGCACTTCACATGAAAGTAAAATGTTGTAATATGTGAGCACGGGGAATGCACTTAATTAATTCACGTGCTGGGATTCAAGTGAATAATTAATAGGTAATTGAATCCCAGCACAACAGTATATATAGATGCACGTTGTCACATATTCGGGGTTGGGTGTTCGGTGAGTGGAGAACGGGAGCGAGAGCAGGAGAAACTTAAATATATCAATTGCTATTACGTGCTGGTGGGACCACCACGATGCTTGTTAATTTAACAACTCCCCATGTTTTTCAGTGTGTCTGTCCGTGCACCGTTTTGTTAAGTTTAGTCCGTTTTTGTTTGTCTATTTATTTTGGCGTAGAGTGCCATGTCCTGTGTTTTCGTGTGTGTTTAAACCTTTGATTTTGTAATAAACCGGAGCCAACAGGCGTCTTCAGCATTTCATTTCATCCTGTCTGTTGTGTATTTCATTCCTATTCCTGGTTCTGACGCTGCCCACTTCGGCCGTCTCTGTGACAATCAGTTTAAGACCATCTTCAAAAAAACATTCACTTTGGCAGCAATTAACATAGTAGCTGTGGAGACATGGAGCTGCCCTCTGCAGAAAAGCCAGTGTGCTCATTTTGGACACAACTAAACCAGCATCATGTCCAGAAGTTTGTGGAGACTCTTTTTTGTAACTGTGCACTTTACACCTTTGTTGAAACATTCATTGTCTCAGCAGGTCACCGGAGCCTCTGCCATGCAACGGGGGACGCCTAGTGAGAAGGCAACACTCAGCAGCAGGCTTCAAAAACTCACCTTCTACCCAACCCAAAGATAAGAAGCACAGAGGCTTAGAAGTATTATGATTTACACTTGAAGGAGAATACTTTATAAACCTTTGCTCTGTTCAATAGCCTGTGACCCTTACAACTCTATAGAACATAGTGGTGTTTTTTTGTTTGGTTTTTTTTTTGGCTTGTTCTGTTTTTTAAGTAAATGTATTATTTATTTCCTTCTAACCTCCACAGTGGTTTGTTAAATTGACTTTTTCTTTTCGGTTCTGGGCGAGTATGATATATTAAATGGGGAAAGCATGAAACTTAAAAATGGGTTGTTGGACAAGATAACAAAGGAAAGCAAATTCCATGTTAGACAGGGAAGAATACATATCGATAAGAAGCATCGTCCCATTAAGTTTTATTTATTTTTTATTTTTTTAATTGTGTAATTTTCTAAAGTAGCCTATAGTTTGACACATTTGGTGCTACCCTGGAGAATAATTTGGCATGAAGGGATGGCCGGATCTTTTTCAGATCGGCTTGCGGTAAAGAGAATTGTGTGCATTGCAATGGGATTGCATTTCAGCTTAGCATCGGAATATAGAACGACACACACACACCCACAGGATCCATGCTGAATGACAGCGAGACTCAGTCTGACTTGCTGTCACTGTTTTTTTACTAGCGGATAGTCGGATTGACCCTGTTGAAGCAGACGGAAAACTAGAATTTCTATACTCCACCACGTTTGTCTTTAGAAAATAGGCACAGATTCTTAGATCATTACATATTCCACAAACTAGCAGGCAGAGTCCCACTGTTTTTTCCACAGCTTTAGAAAATACTGAATCGTTGGGGAAAAATGGGTGCAGAAAAATTGTCGAAATAATCCAATGCTCCAGCGGATCTCCTTTGAAATAACTCCCAATGTATAGTACCATTAAAACAATCAATTCAAGATCATTATTTTCTTTCACTTTCATTCTTGCATTTCTGAGTCGTCCTTCATAACCACCATGGTACACATCCCCCTGGTTGAAAATCCCCACCTTAACCGTAGAGCACCTATCATGTTACTGGCACAGGTTTCCAGTTTGGAATGTTCTTTTTCTAGATTTGTGATGTGATCATACCGTCACAGTGCTATACTCTTCTAGAATTTGGAAATGCATGTTCCAACTGTGATTAATTTCTGTACAAAATAAGTGTGTGCTAGATATGGCTGCGGTTGCCTAATTGAAACTGACTACTGCAGGTGGTCAGGTGTCAATTGAATAATTGATTATCAATTGACCCTGGCCACCTGCCTTTAAAAAGGGGCTGGAAAGCCAGTCCTTGTTTCTTGGTTCTTCATTTTGTTGTTCTTTGTCAGCAAGCTAGAAATGTCAGTTGGCTGGGAATCCTCACCACTGTGGGTGAACCAGGGTGAGCAAGGAAAGCAACCACTGGTTAGTGGGAGCATCACTGAGCCACTAGATGGCAAACTTTAGTTTTTAGCTGGTTTTTTTGTGTTTTTTGTAATTATATACACGTGTATGTATTTCCTTCCACACTAGGGCTACTGTTGCTGGCACTCTAGTGACGGCCACCAACCACTGCAACTGCCTGTGATTTTCAATAAAACTGTGTTTCAACTACAAGCCCTCTGTTAGAGACACCCACTGGCATGGAGTCTGTTGTAAAATAAAAAGTACAGGGTCAAGGGATTTGTTTTCTGGAGTAATAGCTTGACAATCATAGTGTGCTGCCTCTATTTTCATTGTAAACATAGTCATTGTCAGTTGTCATTGTAGTGCTACTAAATTGCCATTGACAATCATTCAATAAGAGATCAAATACCTCTATATGTCCTCAATTCAAGTCAGCAGGTGTGCAATACAATCTCAATAACAGCTCTTCTCACTGACGTCGCTCAAAAAAAAAAAAAAAAAATCAGATTCTATCTGGTATTGGACCTGATAAGTCGAATTCCGACTAGGAACTAAAATAACCCTAATTAACACATAACAAAAATTGAGGCTTCACTTGTAAAAGTGGTTACAGTGAAGAAAGCACAGGGCTATGGTTAAGCATTTAAAAAGCACATGGCATACCATGGTGAACTATGGTAAAGGCACCGTATAACCATGGGAAAAGCATGAGGAAACTACAAAAATGACTGTCAATTTGCCATAGTAAACTTTTAAAGTTGAACATAAATAAATAAATAAATAAATCAAACAAACAGTAAGCTCAGTATTTGAGCAGTGGCATTCAGGAATACTCAAATATTGTAAATATCAGTCAAATATAAGAGCAGAACAACAATTAAAGATACTTGCTCTTTAAGGAACTGTTTCTTATTTGAAGGGAAACAAAGCATCCATGCAGCACAACTAGCAGGCATGGTGACAATGAGGCGACTGGAGTATAACTCAGTATAAGTAACTATAGGCTTTGTATTCCTAAAAGATTGAGAATTTCCATTCACTCTCAGAAGCAGATGCCCTCTTTGTAGGCCCAATTAGAGTGCTGTGTGTTTGCTGCAGTCTGCTATTTTTGAGGTGAAACTGTTTTAATGAAATAAATCCTCAGAGTAACCAGGGTTTTGGCAGCATCAAACTGAAAGATCAATGTTAATGAAATGAATTAAACCAGCTAAATTAGCAAAGTTGTACTCTTTCATCACTTCTTTTTACTAAGGGTTCCTTCACAAGTGCATGTCAAATGTTTAGCAGCCATATGAAATAGGTTTATTTATTTTTATATTTTTTTGCATTTTCAATTAGCGGTAGGTGTACTAAAATGGGCCAGTGGCAGCGCAATCGTAGCGCAATTTGCAATTCTGTTGCAACACTTAGAAAAGTATACATTTTGTCGTATGTACTAAGAGAAAATATGTTAATGAAAAGAGCCGCAATATACTCATTTAAATATGTGTTGCATCTTCTTAGAGACCTCTATTGCGAGAGTCCTGCGACACTGTTCAGATAAATAGCGGCAGTTGAGTTGTGGTTTCCTGCAGCACCAAGTGCCTGAAGGATAATGTCTATACATGCAAGGGTGCAAGAATCAAAATAACATTGTTTTTGTTAACTGTAAGCAATGCATTCTGTTCTGTCTTCATTTAACCTATTTTAATGCCCCCAAATAAAAAATGTGTTGTACGTACCTCCTGATTTGTCTAAGCATCTGAATCGACTTTTTAACAATCCAAATGTTCGCTCAGTGGTTGAGCATTATTGTACCTGTGCTCTCCCGGTGTGATGGGGTTGTGAACAGGTGCAAGCAGCCAGTGTCTGACACCATAACCTGCATCACCCATTACTTATGAAAACACGACCATATATGACAATTTGTACTTACCAAGAAACCACCTGTCCCCATATAAGCCTGCCTCAAAAATCACTGAATAGACTGGACTGTCTCAAGATAAAGGTGTCACGGGCAGAACCAGGGTATCCAGCAAGCACCTCCAGGATTCTCATTTGAGAGACACACACCACTTGCGCATTCAAGGAGTGGCAATGTTTTCTATTGCGGAAAACATGCTCCTTGTCACCTGGTGGTGACAGTGCTACGTGTGTACAGACAATAGCACCCTTCATGCTGGGGAAGCAGGACATCTGGTAAAAGCCTGCCTTTATAGCGTGCAGGGCTGCTTGATCTTCAGGGAAGGCAATGCACTTCTCTGTATGCCTCAGTTATGCATTCAGCACCTGCAAGACACCTGGAGAATGTCTGCTTGTGATATCTCGCTTACCGCTGCAACAGTGCTTTTATACGATCCAGAGGCAAAGAAATGTAATGAGCACGGCAGCTTCACTAGCCCAGACACAGACTCTTGGAAGTGCGTGGCTCGATCAAGTATTTGATTTCATTATATAATTTGAAAATGAGATCTGTGCATAATCTGTATCTCCCTAATATTTTATCCTTGCTCAACCCAACTGAGGGCACATGCACCCCCAATGAAAATGGGGGGGGGGGATTTGCACTCAATTCAACTGTTACAAGATTCATCAAGATTAATTGTTACAATGTAACCTCCCACCTTTAATAAAGTCAGAAAGAACCTACAGAAAAATGTACATTGTAACTATGTTTAATTACAACTGTGATGAATCTTGTAACATTGTGTCAAAACAGTTGAAATTTGCTTCCAACACTTGTCAATAAAGGTATTTAAAGATCAGTCGGGCAGGTATTTTCAGTAGTATTATGTTTACTCACTTAGTTTCATTACGTGCATCATTTTCATGCCAAATGGAACTTCAGAACAGAGTGTTCCGGGTGAGTTTATGAATAAAGACAAGTATTTATTATAAGGTATGTGAAATAAAGATTGGGTCGGGTGGGTTTTTCATCAGCAATATGGTGCTCTTCTCTGTTTAAAACTAAAAATAATAATGTATTTATTTGGGTGATGCTTTTTTTCCCCCAAAGTGAGTTACAGTTAGTTATTTTCTCAGCTGGAGGAGATAGCGATGCTACCAGTGGCAGTGCTGTCAGCAGAAAGGCTGACAGTGCACAGGTTTGCTCCTCCTCCGCATTTCATTTTTGACAGAAAGCTTGCTTTACATACCACTAAAAAACACAGTGAACATAATTCCTCTAGTTATCACTTGCCATCCCACCAACAGAGATGTACAGAAAATTGTGCAAAGAAATTTTAAAATACTATAGCAAGACTCATCTACAGCACCTACTTTTAAAACTCCTCTAATGTTCTATAGAAGAGACATCTAAAAGAATGCGGTCCACAGTGAAATTCGTTCTTCTGCAGAACCTTTAAAAAGGCACAGTCCCATGCGACAGGCCACGATGTATGACATACAAATATATTAACACACCATAGATCATGGCATTCTTCTTGATCGCATTCAGAAGTACGCTAGAATCTCCTGGATGTCCTCTTACCAATCCGGATGCATGCAGTCTGTTTTCTATGCTGGACGCAGTGGTGCTGCAAACCCATTTACTTGTGGAGTCCCCCAAGGATCCGTTCTTGGGCCCCTTCTCTTCAATATCTACATCCGCCAACACAGCCTCATGTTTCACTCCTGTGCTGACAACATCCAGCTCTAAAAACTCGACCCTGGAAGCCACTCTGCCATGGTACGGCACTCGGCTTGCATTCAAGACATCGAGGAATGTCTTCCAATTTTCTTCAGCTGAACACTAGCAAATCTGAACTCCTTCTAGTAGGATCTAAAACTCAACTTAAGAATCTAAATATGGCTCCCCTGAACCTCGGAAATTGTCTGCTGCTGCCTTCCCCCACAGTACGAAGCCTTGGTGTACTTCTTGACAGCAACCTCTCCTTTGATGCCCACATCTCCTCCGTAGTCAAATCTTCCTTCTACCATCTTCGAAACCTCTCCAAAGTCCGTCCCTACCTTTCCCTCCCGGATGCAGAGATACTTTGGCATGCATTTGTGTCCTCTCGACTCCTGCAACTCTCTATGTGGTGGTCTCACGGCAAGCACCATAAACCGACTGCAGCTAGTTCAGAATTTCGCTGCCACGATCCTTACCAGATGTAAAAAAACGTGGATCACATCACCCCCTGTCTTGCAGAGCTGCACTGGCTACCTGAAAAGTTTAAGATTATTTTCAAAACTCTCCTGCTCACCTACAATGCCCTTCATCACACAGGTCCCAAGTACCTCCTCAACCTGTTGACCCGTTATGTCCCTGCCCACAAACTGAGGTCCTCCGACTCTGGCCTGCAAGTAAAAGTGTACCACACTTGGAGAACACTTGTTTAGCTTCATGGCTCCGACTCTTTGGAACCCTCCCAGCTTTGTTGCGTGATGCTCCCACCATTACTCGCTTTAAATCAACTCTCAAGGCCTACCTGTTCTCTTTTGCTTTCCATGCTCTTTAAGCCTGGTATCTGTAATTAGCTACTATCATGAATTATGTACTTGCCACTGTATTTAATGTATTATGCATTTTTTAAAGTATTATGGATTTTCTTTTTGTCAGAAGCAAAGAGAACATGAGCGTATCTTCAAATTTGGACCCTCTTGGAACGAGCATTTTATTCTGACATCACCTTAACATCATCCTCAGAATTTTTGAAAACCAGCAAGTTTATTGCATTGTGTTTACTTTTCTTTCAAAAAGGGTTTTTGCCCAAAACATCCTGAAAAATGTTTTTTTGATCATTTATGATTATGATAAATTCAGTCATTAATTTTTTTTTTTTTTTAAATATTGTTTCTTCTTATCAACTTTCATTTTTGTTAAAACATCTATGAAACTTTGTTAGTGAACGGCATTTTGTCAGTATACAATGAAGCCTTAAACAGCCTTGTCAACACTATATTAAATAAATAAATCAATTATTTAAACAAACGTAAATGTACTAAATCTATGATAATTGATGTATAATTTTACAATAAAGTTAATGTTAATCAATTACATTTAACTGAATGTTGATAATCCAGACACATGTAAATATAGCATGTTGAAAATGTATGCTGTGCTACAACGTTTGGAGAAGGCATTTCTCTAAAAGCTGTGTGCGACGTCAGAAAGACAGCAGCCAATAGAAGCTCTGGGTAACAGAATGCAGCAATTCAAATGTGTATTCTGTGTTGTTGACAGTTTATCAAACCATTATCAAAAAATAGTATCAATTCACAAAAAGATCTTCCTCAGACACTTTGCTAAGGCTGCAAGTACCATCGCTTGATTTAGAAGAAGCGCATTTGCAGTTGAAAATGCATGAACCATTGTATAAAGGAATTACGATAATTGTGGTGTAGAATATTATTAATAATAATACCGTAATGTACCTAAACTGCGGTAAAACCGGTAGACAGACCGATCCCTATACACACACACACACACAGCTAACTAATGTTACTGTTTAATAAAACAGACCCAGCGTTTGTTTGTTTTTTTTGATGTTGATGATGTTTTTGTTGATATTTCTTATTCTGTAATTACTTCTCAGTTCACTTCTTCAAAACTGTACAGCATTTAAAAATGCATTGAAAAGGCAGAGTGCGAGCATACATATTTAAACATGAATAAACCAGTTAGTATAACATGTTGCACACATATTTTAAATGCAGGGGTATCATGGTAGAATTACTTTTCATTTTCATAACAGCTTGTTATTTTATTTTATTTAGTTAGTTTTTAATTGCTGTCTTTATAGGTGTTTATGACCTGTTAGTTACCGAAATCTGACTGGTTTTCTGATCAATGCCCCTACCTTTTTATGTGACCAGCAGATGCATATCTGTATTCCCAGTCATGTGAAATCCATAGATTAGGGTCCAATGAATTTATTTCAGTTGACTGATTTCCTTATATGAACTGTAACTGTAAAATCTTTGAAATTGTTGCATGTTGCATTTATATTTTTGTTCAGTGTACATTAACAAGGAATTGCAATAGTTCCATTACTTAGTTGAGCACAAGGTGGTTTCAATAAATAATTTAATACATGATTTGAAAGTGTAGAATGTTGTGCAATATATGTACACTGTACTGTATGTTTTTACATTGTTTATAATGCACTATGCTTATATATGGTACAATATTTTAAATGAGTATAATGTTTTTTGCCTTGTACAGCAGTACAATGCCAATTGGCAAGTGGCACTACATAAAGATTTTAAATAAATAAAATAAATACACACCCACGATATATGATAGTTTGGGTTACTCTCTATTTAAAAAAGTAGATAGGTGTTTATTTTTTTTTAATTATTTGTAAAACATATACAGTGCCTATAGAAAGTCTACATCCCCCTTGAACTTTTTTCACATTTTGTTGTGTCAGTGCCTCAGAGCTTCATGCATTTAAATGAGGATTTTTTATTTTTTTTTTAAACTTATCTACACACCATACTCCACATTGTTAAGGGGAAAAAAGTTTTTGTTGAGAAAAAAATTCTATATTAAAAATACAAAACTGAAAAGATCATAATTGGATAAGTCTCCACCCCAAGTTAATACTTGGTGGAAACACCTTTGCCAGCAATTACAGCTGTGGGATAAATCTCTACCAACACCTAGATTTGACAATATTTTACCATTCTTCTTTACAAAACTTTTCAAGCTGTCAAGTTCCTTGGGGAGAGTTGATGGACAGCTATTTTCAAGTCATGCCACAAATTTTCAATTGGATTTAGGTTATGGCTATGAGTAAGCCACTCAAGGACATTTACCTTTTTGTTCCTTAGCCACTCCAGTGTCGCTTTGGCTGTGTGCTTTGGGTCATTGTCATGCTGAAAGGTGAACTTCTGTCCCAATTTCAGGTTTCTTGCAGAGGGCAGCAGGTTTTCTTCATGGACTTCTTTGTATCATACATTTTCCTAGGCAGGGTCTTGGTGGTGCCATACACCTTCCACTTCTTAATAATCGTCTTGACCATCTCCAAGGGACATTCGCGGCCTTTGATATATTTTTTACACCCATCCCCTGATCTGTGCCTTTCAACAACTTTGTCCTGGAGTTCTTTTGAAGCACCTTGGTGCTCATGGTTGAGTCTTTGCTTTGAAATGCACTAACCAGCAGAGGGAACATACAGGAACCGTTGAATTTATCCTGAAATCAAATGAGTCACTACAATTTAACACAGGTGGAGGCCACTCAACTTGGTGTGTGATTTTGAAAGCGATTGGTTACACCTGAGCTAATTTAGGATTGCTATTATAAGAGGAGTGGACACTTATCCAACCAAGCTATTTCAGTTTTTATTTTTAATTAATTTTCTAAAAATTTCTAGAATATTTATCATTTGGAAGTTGTGGGGTAAGATGTGTAGCAAAATGAAAAAAAAAAACAACACTATTTTAATGACTCTTACCTTTGTTTTCGGAAGCGGTCTGCCTGTTTCCGTCATCTTTTGGAAGGTCTCAAATGTTAGCTGTGATTGGTCTACAGCTGCTGTTTTGTGCCTTCCTACTTTTGCTTCCTAAACAAGCAATATCCGTCTCCATCTCTGTACTTGCAATATTCTAATTAGAGGTATTGCACATAATGAATGATGCATTGTGGCATTTGGGCCCTCTTTCTGTTTTGAATTGCATTAACTTTGTGTAGGTGTTTCATTACTGGTTACCCCATTTGTTGTAGGTGTTTCTGTCAACTTATAAACTGCTTCTAAATTAGCCATTGGAAAAAAAAGGAAAGGGCTTGGTCTCTGTAGTCTGAACAACTCAGGAGGCCTGGATTCCAATCTGTCACCATTTGGCCCAATTCGACACTCTCTCGTTCCCTGGGCTTAATATACGGTGTTTTCAATTCTGGATTGAGGCATTTTTACTGAGCTGTGTGACGAAAAGGAAAATGTCGTGCTCAGCAGAGAAGGCAGCAATGCTGATAACTCAGCTCACAACAGTCAGAGGGGAGAGGAGCTCATCACATAGGCTGGCATCGTATGGCACCAGAAACGCCAGCTGAAATCACCACTAGGATAAATGGGGCCCACACACATCAAGCTAGGACAAGGTTTTATCCATCAGAACTCGTCATTAAAGTAGTAATGTAGTTAACCAAACAAAGGGAAGGAGCCGACATCTTGATCCTGATTATTTTTAAGAGAGAGTCGTAAAATGGTATCAAAGTCATATACAGTAAATCAGTTTTTATTATTTCAACTAAAAATACAGTATAACAATATCACTTTTATTAATTTCACCCTCCAATAAATTATCACCACAATGAAATTTACTAAACAAAATATAATAGTTAATATCACTCACATTTAATTGATTTCCAATCCTCTTAAAGTTTGGGGGAAAAGGTAAGTTTCCTTATAAATAAGTTGCTGTAGTGTATTGAAATGTTCCAGCACAGTGTCACATTCAAACCAACACGTGTGAATGCTGGCAGCTATGCTTATCATTCTTACAATGTGTTGTACATGTGCAATTTAACAGACCATGGGATATACTAAGATGGGCCAGTCGCAGTGCAAACATACAGCAATTTGCATTTGCAATCGTTGTGATGCTTAAAGTGAAAATTTTGTTCTATGTACTAAGAGAAAATATGTTAATGAAGATAGCCGAAATATAACTAATTTAAATATTTGTTGCGTCTTGTTAGCAAGCTCTCTAGCATTATACACTAAGAGTTGTGCCACGTTGTTCAAATAATTAGCAGGAGTTGTGTTGTGGTTTGATGCACGCCAGGATGCAAAAATTAAAAAAAAAAAAAAAACACATTGTTTTTGTTAAATGTAAACTTCACTTATACAATACAATCAGTTTTTATTTATTTTTCCTAAGTTCGTTCTGTTGCGAGAAAGACACTCGAGAGCCAAGCAAGTTTCTAAAAATTGAACAGCGGAAGTCTAGCATCGACACAAAAACACTTTAAAAAGTGCTTGTCCCACCCCTGATTGACTAGCTGTGGGAAAAGCTGATCTTCTGTTGGTTACAAAGAAACCCAGAAATGACTAACAAGAGAGCCTCTGGCAATGCATAGACTTAGACCCTGTTCACACTTGCGACTTAAAAGGTAGCCCTGGGCTTTCAGGGCTGCCTATTCTCACATGTGAACTCTCCAATAAAGAAAAATGAGTCTGCAATCCAGGACCAGGGCTGGCCTTTACACATGGATGAACGCAAAGCATACTTTTCGTATCACATGACCAATTTGATTTTCTATAACATGGAAAAACTGGGATTTTCTACGATGATCGGAGCTTTTTTGGTTTTACATTTGGGGAGGGGCAAACAACACGCAATGATTTTTTTGTTCGTTTGATAACAACCAAATCAATAGAAGTACCATCTATAAACATTAACACAGGCAAATTTGCTTTAAATGTACATAAAAAAACCTGTCTGATAAAACTGCTTCCAGTATTCAAGTTCAGTGTTGATTGAGGCTTCAGTTTACTTCAGTCAGTATCCAGAGCTGTTCAAAAATGCCGAAAACAATAACAATCATTCCTAATCGGATCAACAAGTCGATGGTAATGTGCTGTTCTGTACTTCATGCAGCAATGCTGTAGATCACACTCGCTGGCGGATGTTTGTGCAATAGTAAGCACTAAACAAACTGAATGAAACTAAATGTAAAACAGCAGCAAACGTGGGATTCTTTTCTGTGCTCAACGCCAGCACGTCCCAGATGATCTGGCTAGAGAATGCTGCAGCTTTATTTTGCAATAGCCATCCGGATGACTAAGACTCAGAGTTGAACTAACAAAAATATATATATTTTGTTTATTATTATTATTATTTTACAACACAGAACTATTTGTAATATTGAATGTAAAAAAAATACTGAATACTATGGCAAATTTATGATAATCAAAACAAATCTAAAACAATAAAAATAAACCAGTTTAAAGTAAATAATAAAAAGCAAAATAGAGAATTTAAACTGAAGAGGACAGAGAATTCAAAACAGAAAGATAGAAGACCCAAAAGTGGAAATTGTACCAAATACACTAAAGATTATATGAAATGTGTAGAATGGGAATACAAATACATATGAAGTTAAAAGCAATAAGATCAATAAATCAGTAAAAGAGGTTAAGGAAATTGCGGAGAGACTATACAATAAAGGCATTCTATCAAAATAATTTTAAAAATACATGCAGCCACATAACGCAAGAATAGGCCTAGCAAGAGGAAATCTAGAAGCTTGTCAAAAAGCACGAGATAATAGACTAGATAATCAATGAGAGGATCTACTAAATTATAAAAACAGAGATAAAAGATCAAGAGAGCCATATTAGTGATGATTTACTCTAAACTTTTGCCTAATATTTCTAAGATAGTTTGGAAACACTTGCGGATTCTGTGAAAAACTGAAAAAAGTATTCCTTAAGGCCTCAGTTGTAGCATTCAAAAGAGAAGCTAATTTAGGTGATATTTTAGTTCACAATAAAGATAAAACAATAATTGAAAGAACAGGTTATACAAATACTTTCACTGGCACATGTAAAGTGTGTAAATACATGGACAAAAGTAAAACTATAAACATAAGAACAGCACATATCCGCTAAAAACTAATGCCTACTGTAAAAATAGCATGTTGTTTATGGAATAGCCTGTGAAAAATGTGAAGAAATAAAATATGATGGAGAGACTGGAACAACTTTACATAAAATAATTCAGAACCACCTTTCATTAATTAGAAATAAAAAAAAAAAGAATGAACCAATAGTACAGCACTTCACCAGTCAAAGACATGACATAAATGATGCAAAGTTTGTAGTATGAGGATAGCTAAAATTAGACAATGCGACATATATAAGAATAAAAGAAAGTAAATGGATAATAGCCACAATTATGCCAACGGGACTCAACAGAAAAGAATGAATTAACTAAAACTACGAGAACCATCGCAGCTATTGCCCTCAAACTTCACACATATGTTGATGATGGTATGTGATTACACATATTCGTTTTTGGGGGTGACTGCACGTGACACGTAGCCAGCATTCTGGATTCTACATTTTTGTTTTAAAATGCAACTCCACCAATTACGCTGGACCGATTAAACTGAAACTTTGTATCTTAAACATAAGAGCATCAAAAGTTATTCATTTGGTGAGTTTGTCAAAAACATGGACATGGTCCAACATAGACCAATCAAAATCCGACAAATTTCATGAAACTTCCGATGCAGACTTGTACCCGAGTGAAAATTGTGCTATTGGGTCACATGGTGTGCCCGCCGTATTGGATTGTGTGTGATTTTTGGAAGAAGTCTTCTCATGAACGGAAAATAGTACAGCTGTGAAACTTCCTCTACATAGTCCTCTTGTGTCCATGAGTGATTCTATTTAAGGAAAAATCAATGTTGTGGTGGCCATGTTGGATTTTGTGTGAAACGCTTAAATGACAGCTCCTCAGGAACCCTTTAGCCATTTGACATGACTCTTGGTATATTTTAGCTGTTCTGTACTGTCTTCTATCAGTGCTATTAATAAATGTTGCTACATAAAAAAAAAAAACATGGCGGCCATGAGCCAATCAAATTGCAGCTTTTCTAAATGTCCATATATTGGCCTTTTTCACCCTACTTTTCTGCGGTGGAGTGTTAAATTCTTATATTTCAAGATGTAAGAGGCATTTTTGCAATTTTCAGAGTTTCGGAAATGATTTACAGTAACGTTGCAGGACGTACAAAAGAGCTTACCTCCAACGCTGTGTAAAACTCCTGCTCTTTACTGCTTTACATGATCTGCAGCAGACACATTTGTCTTTTTAGAGACATCCATTTTCTTGTTTACAGTGTGTAGTATTCGAATTTCCCGCTTAGGTTACATATAGTGACGTGACAATCACTGCACAGCAGTGTGCATGGTGAATAGTACACACAGTCACATAGCAGAGCTGTGCAGTTTTGTTAATGTGATTTTTTTTGTATGATACAAAGAATTATGAAATTCTTATTTCTTAAGAATATTGTAAAAATCGCAATTTTCAGAGCCTTATTTATGCCTTGGCAAAAAGGTCAGTGAAGACCTTTCAGTTCTGATGAGCAGAAACACTGTATAAATGAATTGATTTGATTACCACCAGACTAAAGGGATTTAGGTTGATCGGAGCCAAAAAAAAAAAAAAAGGGGGGAAGACAGAGCACATGGCTTACAAAAGGCCTTTGGTATTAGATAGGAATTCAATCTGTACAATACAAACAAATGCAAAACGTTCCAGGAAGTCAAGTCTGATAAGAGCCTTGCATATCTCTGAAGTACAAAACATTATTCCAACTAACTGCGCATTACCACAAATGCAGTTATCAAATTCACATTCTTCCAGGATGCTAAATTCATTTCTGTTCAGGAATGCTTTATCTTTCTGGCTTTCCAGCTCTAATCTATTTATTATACGCTCCAATGTTTTGTTCAGGTGTTACAAACTAATTTATTTTAATTAAAGTAAATGGCCTTTAAAGAAAGCAGTTTGGTGGGTGCTGTTTAGCATTCTGGATTAACTGAGAAGGCACAGTTTATCTGCAGGTACAATTATATTATTTCTGTGCTTTTTATTTTCTACTTTTGGGGAAAATGTGTTTAAAAAAAAAAAGTAAAAAGAAAAGCAGTTAGAAATGTAAAGAAATTGTTGACAGTCTCTGGCTTTGGTAGATTTTCTATGAAATGATTGATTAAGTAGATATTTGAATCGCTATCACAGTTAACCTGACTATAGCATATACAGTTTATTAAGGCAATTGCATTGTGATTTCTGACAGAGAAAGAGCTTATTCATATAACATATTAGAATTAATTTCTAATTAAGTTCAGAGCAAACCCTTACCAAATAACAGTAAATCAATATTATGTATGGAATAGTAATAGTGACATAATAGTAATGAAGATTTCAACTTGTAAAAGACAAGTACAAACAAAACTGCCATCTTATAATAACTGTGCTGCAGGGTATTGTCATTTCAAAACATGAAATACATGGTAGAGTGGATACAGTGGCTATTCTGGTGTGCACATTGTTACAGTAGGCTACACAGTCTCAGGAGAAAGGACCAGAGTGAAACAATTAGCTTCTTTTTACGAACCTCCACTGTTTCATCATTGTGATCGCTTTGTTGCAGGTCAACTAATAATTGCTCTATAAGTATTGTTTAACTAATTAACTAGATTATTACAATGGGAACTGATTTACTACACCTCGCTACACTGTAATGCATTACTTTGCCATAACAAATGCACTATAATTATTAAAATAATGCACTATAATTATTAAAATAATATCTGTAATCACCAAGTAGTTGTTAGTAGTTTTAACCCTATTGTTAAAATAATGACACTCATTAAACTTGGGACGTTTTGTGTAATTTGATGTAATTATGGGGTACTTAGAGGAATGCAATGCTTTAAAGTAATGTATTACCTCTTCGTTTTATTGCCCCTTTTATTATGCAGGGACTATTTGTTCGTCAAACATTATTTTTGGATGTGCACATATTTCTAATCGAATGCTGCAGAAAGAAAATGCTGCAAGCTGATGCCTATGTTAAGTCACATGACATGATAACAGCTATCCCTTTGGAGTGTGTTTGAAGTGATTAGGTACCAGGAAGCAGGAGCAGCAGCCACCTTTCATCTGTGGAGTTGGATATCTAGTATCCATAATGTGCAGCAGTACCTTAACATTCAGGGCAAAGGTTGGGGTTGTGTCTTTACCTCCTTAGCTGTAGTTGAAAGGAAATGTCTAGAATAGTTATGACCTACAGTGTACATGCTCAAGCCCAAGATGTATTTGTGCATATTGGTTAATAATGTATTGGTTTATTATACATAACTCCACAGCAACGGCTTGCCATGGTTTCTTACCTTTTCCAATGACCTTGTAGTGCTTGGGTGATTTATCATATAATTCTTTTTGCTTGGCTATAGCAAATATGAGTTTTTCCAAACTCATGTTGCATCTTGGATACACAACTCCATGGTTTTAATAATGTCAAGAGTCACATGTAATGAACATAATTGATCACTGTAATTTTTAGCACATGTACAATCATATCAAAATTCATTGAATTCCAAAGTCAATGGATCACACTTTGTAGGAGAGTTGCAGCTCGGGGGCCTATCGGCGCCTATGTAGTAAGAGCTGGCAAGCACAAGTAGATGCGGGTGCGCATTTAATTTGAATGGTTTCTCAAAAATTGCAGGCTATGTATTAATTGTGGAGTGTTGAAAACTGCACCTGTGCATTTGAATGTGGGCTGGAGTATCAAAATGAAATGAATGCGTTGAGTAGTGTGGGCTGTGGATTTGGCTGAAAGAGGAATTGTGTGGCTATTGCTTGAAATCCTTGCACTGTGTCCAATACACCTTCCACGCACAAATACAACTACTTCAGAGACACAAAGCATCTTTAAAATAGACACACAGCACAAAATTGCACAATCTTTGCTGGTATGATGCATTCATAATCCTTATACACAGGCAAAGAGCACATGCATGACAGTCAGTTGATTGTTACAGAAACATCACTTCAACAAAAAATAATTCTTTCAACAACGTGCAACGCAAATGCTTTATATTTAGTGTTCTGCATTTTCGTTTTTTATCTTTCAAAAAATCAGGTTAAAAAAAAAATCGGTAAAAAATTGTTTTTATTGAAACTTTGATAAAAATCTCAGTATACACACTTTACATGTGGAATGTGATGCGTAGCAGTTTTCTGGTTTCTGATTAATAATGTCCCTGGCGTGTCTGATGAAGTAGAATCTGTGCAAGTCGAAGTCTCAAGTTAACTGGTACTTGGAGAACATTTTGTAATCGCTGTGCTGATGGAAATAGTATCTACAGCAGGTATGAACATGACATCAGCACAAAACAAGCCAGGTTTATTCACCTTGAAATCATAAAAAGAAAAGAAAATTGACATAACTGGGCAGAGCAATCGGGAGATGCGTCAAATTACACTGGACATTTCCATCAATGTGTTCCATAAGTTTACCAACTAAAGCATTAGCATTTTCTGTGAAATATTTCCGACTAAGATTGTCGGTGTTAGGCAATGTTGTAGCTGATGAACAGTACTGTCACACGAAGTCACCAATACATACCTCTCTGTGATAAACAGTGACCGTCCAGCAAAGCACAACGCTCTGACAAACTCATTAACAGTCATTCTGCCTCTCTTAATTAAAGCGCATGTAAAAGATGCATACATGGATTGCTTGTCTCTCAGTTCACATTCTTGTTTTAGTTTAATGTGTCGCTTATTTTTCAGTGTGTTCTTTTATTGTGAACATGTACCTCAATGCAGCTGTATTTGCAGCGCTGTGCATTCTCTGTCTCACCTGACCCACTTCTGTTATTTTTTATTTTTGTACACTTCAAAACATTCAATTTGTGAAGTGGCAGAGAACCATGTTTGAACATTATTTGATCCTCAGATGTCTAAACATCTGCTGTATCCTAAAGGATACAGTGTAGGTCTGCTTATTGCAATGTCAGAGTCAAAATAAAACAGCATTTTAATCAAAATATTGTGTTTTTCCTAGAAAAATTATAGATAAAATATTGAATAGACAAAAATCAGGTATAAAGCAGTAAAAACCGACCTTTTAATATTTTAAACACGGTTATTTAATTTACAACTATGTATTCATTTTCATTACCATTGTGAAACTACCTCAATCTCAATTACTGTTCATCATGAATATCAGACAATGCTAAAATGTGCACAAGAAATTCTAGCTACCTATTCCTTGAACAAAACTGCTTTCCTTTTGCTGTAAGGGAGATGTGTGTACAGTATTGTAGTAGTGACTACAACTTGTTTCAGAAAATTTCAGACACATTCTGCCTGGAGACACACTGTTTTTAAGAATAGCAAATGACAAAAAAGCAGAATTAGCAAGAACCACTGAGCTCACATGTTAATTACCATAACCATGGTTCCCTTCAAGAGAAGACGACCACCAACCAATAATTTTGGGCTATGCCTGCCTTAGGTAGGTATTCGCTGAACATTTTATGTCAGAGCTGCCGATAGCTGCGGAGCCCACTTCCTCTTCTGCACCGGACCCGCTAAATGAGAGTGATGCGACCTTACAAGGTTTGGTGGTTGTCCTCTACTTCAGGGAACCATGGTTACGGTAAGTAACATAACTTAATTTGAAGGCAACAACCAACCAATACTTTTGGGAAAGTATACCGGAGCCGTCGCAAGGGAGCGTGAGCAGACAGCATACGAGGGATGCCTCGCTACCGCCAACTAGTTTTGGTGGTGTGAGTGTGTACCCTCAAGGACTCTTGAGCCTAATGAAGGTGTAGAGGGATTTACCACTTTGATGCCATAGAACCTGGTGAATGTATGAGGAGTAGCCCAGCTAGCCGCAGTACAAATGTCAGTCAATGATGCACCTCGAAAGAGCGCCCTTGACGCGGTCACCTCTAGTAGAATGCATGGCCATCCTTCCAGATGGGGGTAGGCTGGCCTCATTATACACAGTTAATACTGTGTCCACAATCCAGAGGGCCAGTCTCTGCTTCGAGAGGGCTTGCCCCTGGGTCCCTTCACCATAGCAAACGAAGAGCTGGTCAGACTGATGCAGCGCTTTCGTTTTATCCATATAACCTCTCAATGCCTTCTCTGGGCAGAGAGAATTCAGTTTCCTGTCCTCCTCTGAATCAAAAGGAGGGGGATGGAAGGCCTCTAGTTCCACGGATTGGTTTAAGTGGAAAGCCATAATCACCTTGAGCAGGGTTCATGTGTAACGATAGCCTGTTTCCATCATCCCAGACGCGCATAGAGGAACAGTGCACGGAGAGAGCCTGTAGCTCACTGACCTGGTTAGCGGAGGGGACCAATAAAAAGGCTGTCTTCATAGAGAGATATTTCAGCTCTATGGAATGCTCAAAACAGGACCTTAGCAAGAGCCTCCAGTACCACGTCTAGACTCCACTTGGGGAGGACGTCCTTTCTAGGGGGATGCAGTCATTGAGCACTTTTTAGAAACTGGGTCACCAAAATATGGGCTTCCGGGGAAACTGAGTCTATATGAAGGTGGTATGCAGATATAGCTGTCAAGTACACTTTTAGCGCAGGGGACCTGCCTACCCCTAGCAGATCTTGCAGAAAAATAATTGCTATGGGGTAGTAGATAGGGTCATCACCTCTGGCCATGCACCACTTCTGAAAATACCTCCATTTGTAAGCATATAATGCTCTTGTGGAGTAAGAGCTAGTGTTCTGCAGTGTACAAGTGACCGCATCTGAGAGCCCTAGGGCACATAGACAGGCCCGTTCAGGGGCCAGACCCACAGCTGGAGTCTGCCCGGTTCTCGGTGCCAGAGGGTGCATTGCACCTGACTGAGAAGATTCATGTGCAGCGGGATCTCCCAGGGCTGGCCCTGCAGCAGCTGACAAAGGTTCAAAAGCCAGATTCTCCTGGGCCATCTGGAGGCCACCAAGAGAAATGTCGTTTTCTCTCTCCTGAACTTCGAGGAAGGCAGGGAGCAACAGTATCAGTGGGAAAGAGTATAAAAGCGCTTTGGGACATTCGTTGGCTAGGGCGTAGATGCCTAGTGGACCTCCAAACAGTGGAGGAAGAACCACAGAGGGCAATGAGTCATCTCTGCCAAGGCAAAGAGATCGACCTGGGCTTCTCCGCAGCGGTCCCAAATGCACTGCACCACCCAAGGGTGGAGTCGCCATTATGATGGGTGTAGACTCTCCCTTGAGAGGCGGTCTGCCGTCCAGTTCACCATTCAAGGGAGGTAAACAGCCCAGAGGGATGATAAGTGCTTCTGTGCCCAGATCAGCAGCCGAAAGGTTATGTGGTGTAACCCTGGGGACCAAAGGTGGTTCATGTACGTCACTACTGACATGTTGTCGGTGCGTGTAACGGGTGGTTACACAGCTTCAAGCGGTAAAATTATTCAAATGGTGTTATGACCCAAAATCGACCATGCCAATTTGTGTTTAAAGAGCACAAGGTCCTCTGATGTACCTTTAAATTTACTTTGGAATTCCCACTACGAAGGTTCTTTAATTGGATAAGCAACCGTGTATAGCGCACCATGTAAGGAGGTGGAGACAAATTTATTTTAAAAGAAACAATTAAATACTGCAATACAATTGTGCAAATTTCAGCAATCGCTAACAATATAGTTACTAAAGTTAAAATGAATTTACAGGTTTCAGACAACAACACTATCACTCAAGAGGTAGCCAGTTAACAGAAAGATCTTATGGGATTTACAAAAGCGGAGAAATTTTGAATGCAACTAATAGAAATAAATCCACACAAACAATTAATAAATGTGAAACTCAATACACATGGTGCACAAATCCAAATGAAAACATAACAATCCAACCCAGGGCAAAGCAATAGTGAAATAATATTGCTTGTGACAGCCATAGCTGTCTGTGAGCCACTACCAGGCTTGCCAGACTCTGGCCTAGAGCTTGCCCTTAAAGGCCGGAGACCTGGAGCAGCAAGCCTGAAAGGAGGCATAGCATGGAAGCCAGTAGTTCAGGAAGTGGGGCTTCCCATAGGGGGGCATGCCATTCACATAGGCGGTCCGAATACTCACGATATTTGCCAGACGAGTCGCCCGTGATTCTGTTCCGTAAACCCACTTCAAATCCGTCTCCGTGAACCTGCATTGCAAGTTCGTGCATGTAGGCTCCTTGGGCAAGCCCCCCACCCGTGGAGCCTTGACCAAGGCCACAGTGGTGGAGTCCACTGGGGGAAAGCCCTCTAAGGAAGCGAGCCGGGCTGCTTGCTTCAGTACACTGGGTACTGATGCTGAACAATCCCAGGAGGAGAGTACCTCCTCCATGAAATCCACGAATGCTGGGAAGGGCAGAAGGCGAGGAGCCGCAGCCTGCATCCTGAATACGGGCCAGAGTGGCTCAGCTGCTGTTGCCCAAGGGACCTGCAAAAAGTTGGCAGAACATCCCATCAGGGCCAACATGGAGCTCGAAAACGGAGGTGCACTAGCTTCCGAGTCCTCATTCCAGGAGGGGCTATAGAGAGCGTGTTCTCCTCCTCTGCTGTCCGTGGTGACGATTCCAGCTTACTCCAAACTCCCTTGGAGGAAACAAGTGCTGGTACTGGGGCAGACACTGGCGAAACCATGGTCAGAGCAAACAGCTCCAGGACCTGGGCCATCTGTACCTTCAGGTTCATAATATCCCACACCTGTCTCGAGCACTTGACCTGTTTCTCCAACTGTGGAGAAGGGGAATGGCTACACGAGGGTGGCGGCTGAGCCTGTGCACAGGGAACACACTGCAAGGGGTTCTGGGACAGTTGGAGGAGTAGAGGAACCGGGACTCCTAGGGTCTCTGCAGATATTCTGTTCCCATGGCCCTGTCAAGCCTTTTGCGAAGCACCTGGGGCGGGAAAACCACACAGATGTCGCAGAATGTCTCATCCCCTAGGACTGAAGTGGCATGTTGGACACCCAAGCACCACGCACACAACGTTTGCCCATCCTCCTGGGCCATGTTCGCCCTGCAGGACGTGCAAGCATGGACCCAAGACATGCTAGCTAGGGTATAACGCTGGGCACTGCACACCGTCTTGCACCGGGAGCACCTAAGGACAGCATGTACCGAGGTACCGAAGCACTGTGTGCTGTGCGTACCAATTGCCTTGCACCGAGGCGCTATGCGCACCATGTGCACCGAAATACCAAGGGCCGAGTGTGCACAAGGTACTGAAGCACTGGCGGCAGCTAATGCACCACTTCCAACCCTAACCTCATGTAGACAGCCACCTCGTCACCACACAGCATGCACTAGGGGGGAGACACAGACAGAAGCTGTGGCAGTTGATAAAGAACAGAAGGGAGAACACCTTTTTTTTTTTTTGAAGGCCCAACGCACCGAGGTGGGCAGGCCAAGGCAGCCGGCAAGGTCTAACCAGCAGAAGGGCAGGCTAGAGTACAGCCACAGTGGAGGAACACATGGCTGACTGACTGTTGTTTATTTTGCCTAAGCTGCACAAACAACAGCCAGCAGAGTCACTCAAAGATGGGGCGGTAAGCCGAGCCCCAGCGTGGGAAAGGTGAAGCAGACCATGAAGGAAAAAAGACTTGAAATGGATTCTCTGATTCCATGAAAACGGCAAGCCAGCTGGCAGCACAAATGCAAGGGAATTACAGTCGACCCAGAGGACCTCTTTGAAAAAACACACTCGAGTTAGTGACACAGAAGTGTACCTTACCATAGGCGAGAGGCAAGAGAGAAAGTGGGGTCAGTGGAATAACTACTTATTCCCTCGGCAGGCGGGACTGAGGATGTCACTCCAAGGAGGGGCCTATCAGCAGCTCCGACATAAAATGCTCAGCGAATACCTACCTAAGGCAGAAGTACTCGTATAAGTAAAAGTACTGATTGGTGGTTATCTTCGAATTGAAAGGGAACGTGGGTAGTACTAGCAAAAATTATTTATAGTTCCATAGAGATTATAGTAGTATGATCTTCCGATTTATGTATCTCTCTATTATATTGAGTGATTGCTTTAACTATTAACTTCCTATTAAACCATTATTGAAAAATTAAACAAATTATACAAAACAGAAGCAGTCGACAGCAAAAACACTGACCACATTACAATAAAATATACAATTCATTTTTTATAGCCCTTCATAAACAAATTAAGCCACACAAATGCAGACACTGAATAAGAGATGTCACTTTTATTTCCCCTGGTGACATGTGTTTAAAACTAAATTAAATGTGTATATTATTGATGTATGCATTATTGGTATAAACAAGATCTCATTAAAGGCCATGACAAACTGCATTTGTATGTTATTGCCACATCTGCCCATGATAGAAATAACGTATGGCACTGCTTCTCATGACTGATCTGGCTGGAGAACACACTCACACAAGCACACCTTTTTATAGCCCTGTCACATCATTTACTCCAAGTCCTAAGTGATGCAAAGTTAAGTATGTGCAGGTAAAGGAGTGATTAGATGCTCACTGCAGTACATATCATTATGCACAGATGCATCTGGTCTGCATTTGTAATCAGGAGCATCTCAGAGGTCAGTGAGATGCTGATGACCTCTCTTCATATTCCCTTGAGCATCTTGCTGTGGAGACGTGATGTTGCGTTTACGAATTTGCATGTTAGTATTATCCAAGGTGCTCTGGGCATTTCCCTTTCGTACATATGTCACAATTTTGTGCATGCACAACTCTTAGCACATAGGTGTGCAAGATAGAATAGGAAGAGCACATGTTACTTGAATAAACATCAGCACGTACAGTATGTGTGCTGAAATCAGATAAAGAAATGGATCCTATTTATTATTGTTAGAGGGTATGCTAACATTTTATTTTGTATCCATTCTTTTTGTTGACGCCTTTTACAGAGATAATATTTCCTCATTTGATGTTTCTTTTGTACAATACAGCATTTAAAAACCATGAGGGGTTTCATTGTATTATAGGATTGGAATAAATTAGTATTTCTTTTTGTTGATTTAATTAAACTCAAACAATAAAGTGTAAACATGTTTTTCAATTGCTTAGACAATTATGTTAATGTAAGGTTTTTTTGGGAAACATTTGCACAATTAGGGTGTTTAAATTAAATATACTTGAGTGAATGTATTATATTATTTTAGGTGTTGTGATTTAACTGTCACAATAGAGAACAAATAACTAAAATGTATCAGGGGTTTGCAAGGGTTTTATTGCCAGCAGTAGCAACCCAATGGATCTGGGTATCGACCAGTGGTATTATATGGGCACACACCAGTATTTGATTTAGTGCCCCATCCCCTCCAGTGCAACGTTATCAGTAAGTGCTACCATAGTTATAAACTCACACATGCACTGGCACCCAGTCCTGGGTTTCACAACTACCCAGATTGTATGATTCACCCACAATTACTTTTTTAAAGCAGAAAAACAACCCTTATTATTTGTCAGTTTTCCTGTCACACTTGTCATGGCAATATGCTAATTAAGCTCTAGTTGGCCCCTTGAGCCGTCAATCTAATTGAGTTGAAAAATACTCTCTGATAGCTGGCATGTACAGTCAAAGCAAAGTGTCTGAATATCCCAGCAGTTACTATGGATTACATTGCCAAGAAGTAAAAGAAAAGGAAATACAGATAATGCATTCAAAGGAAGACAGTGTGTGCAGAGGGTTTACTAGCTCATCTGTAAACAAAGCCACTGGTTTTGAATGGAGATGGACCACCAGTGGCATTATCCCCAATGTTTTAAAATATGCCAATTTAAAAACTGAAAGTATTAGTAGCTTCAAATATTATTGTTTTAGTATGGTCCTCTTACCTTTTTATGATGTTTTTTACTTAAATAGTCAGCACTCATATCCGTTACCCAGATACACAAGTTGCGTTTTACTGCCCTTGTACTATGAATAAAATCAATCCCCATTTATATATGTAACAAATTAATGCACTTACCTATAACACATCATTTGACTCCATCGCAAGTTTTCTGATACAAAGTCCATCTCTTCAATTTTTTTTTTTTTCTCTCAAATGGCAAATCAGTCTGTATTTATTGTGCAGTTATACACTTTCACCCAACGAAAATGCAGCCAAAACAAAGCGAAGAGTCAAGCTACGGTAATTTAGCAGTTAATCATTAAACAGTTTTAGATACCACGATGTATTTTTTTTAAATCTGATCTTTAGTTGTGTTTATACATTTAAATTTGCAAGGGAACTGTGACATCAAGCACTATATTCTGCAATTTTGAATATTAACTTTGGATACTGTTTTAATTCTGGAAACAGTTTTTTAAATCGTTTTCTAAATTGCATTATTTTTTACATTGTATGCAGATCTGTGCATGGGTAACATTTTGATATTCATTTTGAGTGCTGACTATAGTTTCCTAGTTGTTCTAGTTGCTTGACAAAGGTATGTCATCTAGGCTAGATCAGATTTTTATAAAAGTAAAAGCCAGCGCCATCTAGTGGTTTGCCATTTTGGTCAAGTTTCCTTTTTTATTTTTCTGCTATTGGACTCTTGCACTGCACGATGCTGCTGGTGCGTACTCAGATAGGACACTGGATAAGCTAGTCTACACTATGCTGAATACATCTATCTATAGCAGGCAATTAGAACTGAAAAGCAGCTCCTGAATGCAAGTGGAAGCACCGTGACACAGAATTTGAGTAATTGCAATATAATTGGGCAAAAAACATAAGCAAACAAATCAACCCAAAAATTCCAAAGTCCAAGGTTTGTTAATGTCCAGGTTAAGAAACAGCATTGTTGCAGTAGTACACAATACACAGCCAGGTCACTTGGAGTCACATTAGGGTTGCCAGCCATTCTGGTTTTGTCTGGATTGTTCTCTTTTTGAGGCAGCTGTCTTGGGAAATTTGTAAAACCTCCCGGAACATTGTCAAAGTATGTGATTTTTTTTTTTTTTTTTTTTGTAAGAAATGACTGTGGTGGTCCGGTTTTTTAGTAAATCAGGTGGTGGGAACCTTAAGTCACATAGTATCTCAATTTGAAAAAATAATTAGTCCAACTTCCATAAAGGTAGGAATAACAAAATAAAAATTCTGGTTTGATCTCCCCGTTTTTTAAAGTAAAAAAAAATAAAGAAACAGAGTGCATTGAAACAAAGCCTATTTTTTTTTCCGTACAGAACACCAACAATCCAATCCATCTAGAAAAGGGAACTCCAGTATTCCAGAAAAAGGAATAATAAGGCACAAAAAACCATGCAAAAGAAAACTGAAACACCAAAAAAGAAAAAATAAATGTAAATGTTAGTTTGCTATGACTTTTAAAAAAAGTACACAAAAAATGACGCACTAGATTAGTGCTAGCGTAAAATATCCAAAAATAAAGTAGAAAAGTTATTTGTGTTCTTTCTTTTTTATTACCCAGGCAACACCTGGACACAAAAGGTTTCTCTTATAAGAGAGGCCTCATCTCACACTCTGTGAGGAATCTGTGCAGAAAGATCTCTGTGAACGCAACCACTGTCTCTCTCTCTCTCTCTTTCTGAATGGGGTTTCCTAAAAACAAACCCAGGGGCTCAACACAGGCCATTAATTAGCATCTGCTGCAAGAACAATCAGCCCAGGTAAGAATAGAAAGATCAGCCCCCAAGCTAGCAAAGAACACTAGCGGGAACAAGTACTTATTTAAACTTTAGTTATTTTAATTAATCTAATAAAAAAATACTAGGTTATTTTTTTTTTTTTTTTTTTTTTTTTTTTTTGGGGGGGGGGGGGGTATGGGTCATTTCATATGAAATCAAAAACCTTGACCTTTGATTTGGATAAAAATGCATGTTTGCCTTTGGGAGAAGTGGTTACAGTGTAAATTTTAGGCCTGAGTGAATTTCGTCAGTTTTATTTTTGTGTTCTAGTTTTATGACGTAACAATTAAAAGACCAAACTCTACCAACCAAAGCAATCCAAGACTGAGCAATCACCAAGTGACGATTCAAACAGTTTGTACAACACAACAACACCAGCCCTGCAAAAAGTGACGATTCAAACAGTTTGTACAACACAACAACACCAGCCCTGCAAAAAGTGACGATTCAAACAGTTTGTACAACACAACAACACCAGCCCTGCAAAAAGTGACGACTCAAACAGTTTGTACAACACAACAACACCAGCCCTGCAAAAAGTGACGACTCAAACAGTTTGTACAACACAACAACACCAGCCCTGCAAAAAGTGACGATTCAAACAGTTTGTACAACACAAAAACTCCAGACCTGCAAAAAGAAGTCGACACCAAGCCCCAACTAAATCAACAAAGTTCTCATTTTCATTATCTTGACAAGAGAAAAGAAACTCCCCCACAAGTATTAATTCTGTTGATTATCCTGATTGTTGAAGTAAACAGCAATATCTGGAATACAAAGTTGTTTTTGAAAGGTTCATGTAGACCTTTTACGATGCATAATATAAAAAAAACAATTAACAGTAACGTGTTTTCGTTGTATAACATTAAAACAATAAGTTCTTTAAAAAGCTAAATAATAATAAACATATTGTTGATGGCATTTATAAAATGATACATAATCCATAGCCTCAGCTGATTGTATTTAAATCACCCCACCCCACACCTTATGTGCTATTTCTCACTCCAGCAACATTTTCACAAATAATGTGCAACATATTACATAATCGCGTTGACTGGACTTTAATGTGTTTTACATTCTTTGCTTTGGAAGATCGGAGAACTTTTTACTGATAATTAGTGCATTTACGGCTGTAGTTAACCTTTCCATCATTACATTTCAATGCAAAACCATTGGACATGAGACTTTTTTTAGCAGACAAGATGCAAAGATGATGCAGAACATAAACTAGCCATGCAAATTAATTTGCATTCGCGCCAACTACAAATTAGACTCTTTTCTCCCCTGAAGACAGTATTTGGCAATAACACTGGAACATTTTTGTTTTTTTGTGCATACTGGAACCTTTTTCAAACCACTTTAAATACTGGTTATCAGGTTACAAAACAGTACTGTATCAGCTGTAAACAAATCGCTATTGGTGCCAAAAAGGTGTTCTTTTAAGCAAAGTTCCTGTTCCTTTAGGCGAAGCATGTCCAATGGGAAAAATCAGTTTCACCACAAGGGTGTTCTCTTAAATACAACTGTACTTATACTTTAAAGAAAAGAGACAGGTGAAGGGACCATAATTAAATTGGGCTGCTAGTTTAAAAAAAAAAAAAAAAAAAAAAACCACACACTCTAAATGGCCACTCTGAGGGGAGACTTGAAAGTACAACACCTGCCTGTCAAAAAACAAAGAGTAAGGTGTTGTAAAATTTAAATGAAAATAAGCAGCCCTGTCAAAAACAGATGGAAATGATTTGAATTCTCAACAGAACATGTTCTCAACAGTACTGTTTTGAATATAAATGAATCCACCATATCTTCTATGCATTTTTACCATATTGCCATGTGGCCTTAGTGCGACCTCAGTGAAATTATATTGCTTATTATTTCATTAAATCACCCATGTGATTAAGCAATTTGTGTGGATACATGCAAGACTTTGATTGTTCAGTACATGTTCATTTGGTAAGCCTACCGTGGAATTTGCATGAAATATTGGATTGGAAAGGTCACCAACTGAACACAGTGTTTGTTGCAATTAAACAGTTACATCTTGTCTTCAGAAAAGAAGACACCAGAGATTGTATTCGTTACATTTAAATACCACAGCAGTGCAGCCTACAAGTACTAATTAAAAATCTGTAATATGCAAGTGTTCCTTACAATTGTAGCTACATTGTCAATCATAACAACTGATCTTTTGGTTTATGACTAACAAGCTTCACAGCTCTGAAATAATGAATTACAAAGCTCTGAGAATTGACTTCATTAAATAAGGACAACAAAAATGCTGAAAGGGCCTAAATTAAACCATCGTTAATGTGCCACCATGCCTGGCTATAATCCAGACTCAGCTTTAATACTTTGTGGTCCTATGTCGGACCAGGTCCGACATTACAATTTTCCTTTCCGATCCGATGTCAGACCCTGTCCAACATCATGACAGAAATATCAAGCACAGGTCTCTAGTCGTTTTTTCTCTGGAAAAAGCAGAGAAAAATTTCAGAGGCCGAGTGAGACCGATAGGAGCTGAGAAGCCGAAAATAAAGGGGCGGATCTGAGTAATACACATAGCCCCTGCACCACAGAGATAACACGGACACAAACAAAGGGGATCGCTGCTTCTGCATCCAGCGCTCAAAGAATATCACAGACATCTGCAGAGCTTTTTGAGATGTTATAGTAATAAAACAATGACTTGGATCACATTATTGTCAAGTTTGGTGATAAAACGAGTGTACAACTATTATACATTTTAGCAAATGTTTTATTTGCTATTGTTTATCACTTAAATACCTATATTAAGTGTTACCGAATATTATACAGTATATAGAACTTGGAAGTGAGGAACCAATATCCATAAACCAAAACTGCACAGCACTAAACTCAATAAACACAATAAAAAGTCTTACTAGGCAGTGGAGCTGTGCATCTGGTTTCACAGACCCAGATAGGTACTAACTCAGGACTATCTTACCTAGGTTAACACAATGCTGTCCAAGAGTAGTGCTAATCAGGGGCCCGTTTCATAAAAGCGATTTGCAATGATTCACAATCATAAGCACCTCGCAGATAGCAGAGGCAGGAAGGCCGGCCAGGAGGGAGTTGCAGTAGTCAAGGCAGGACAGTACCAGGGCCTGAACTAGGAGCTGTGTGGAGTAGTCAGGAAGGAATGGGAAAATTCCACATAAGTTGCTGAGGAAGAAGCGACAGGAGCATGCCAGAGTAGAGATATGCCGAGTGTAAGAGAGGGAGGGGTCGAGAGTGACACCAAGTTTCTTGGTGAATGAGGAGGGAAAACATTTTTTAAACCATTAAAGCCTTTTAAATTGCAAAAAATGCACATTAACCCAGAAGTCCATCTTGGATTTATTGTGCACACTGAACATTGAGTTGCAATACTAAAAAAAATATTTATTTATCTATCTATCTATCTATCTACATATACACACACACACATATACAATGAAAAGAAAATAAACAAAACAAAACCTAACCCGATCTCAGGACCTATATAAACAAATGATGTTCCTACTTAATATCAAGGCAGGCTAAAACCAAATCATGATCCAAATACCTTTTCTAATAGTTCGTTTTCCCATTTCAAAATACTCACAATAACAACCAGCTCTCTTACTCTCCAACCAAACTCCTACCATCACCCACAGTGAAACACACACTCATACCCTTTTAAACATAATTACTTCGTTCATTGAATTAACCTGGAGTTGGTTATGACTCCAGTAACCTCTGCCTGGTCCTAATGCCCCCACGTATGGTCTCTACTAAATAAGACATATTTACTTTAATCCAGATTTAATTACTTTTAATCGCATTTATTTATCACACCATTATCATTTAGTAGTTAATCAGTTATCCCATCTTTATTTTTAACCTCAAGCACATTATATTATTTAATTTCTTTGTTTTCCCTCCAGTTAGTTTATGTTCTCCTTTCACATTTGTTCTCCTTTCCTAACCAATCCTTCACTATATATATATATATATATATATATATATATATATATATATATATATATATATATATATATATAATATTATTTATTTATATGTCAAATTTATGATTTATTATTACATGATGTAGGTAGTGTTCTATATATTGTGACATGAGCAGCCGCCCTAGAAATTATTCTAAAAACTGTCAAAGTTATTAAGTTAGATTATTATGGATTTAATCATAAAAGGATTGTACTGGCATCTAACAGTGTTTATAACATTATATAGTATTATATTGAATATATATATTATATATATATATATATATATATATATATTATTTTTTAGCTCAAAGAGCCAGCTGCCTAACGTTTCAGTATGTGTACATATCTTTCTCAAGGGAGCATGTGTCAAAACAACAAGGGAGCAATCAAAACATTGGAGGTATTTATAGGTTTTTGACAGCATGACAACTACTTGTTATTATTTATATTCAAATCCATGATTTATTCTTACATGATGTCATAGTGTTCTATATACTGTAACATCATTTTTAACTTTTTAACTCTGTTCTAATTAATATTATTTTATATAAACTTATATTTATATTATCATGCAATGCTGGCTCTGAGAATCATGCACAACTTTTGAATGAATTTTGTTTATTTATTTTAATGTTATATATCTATTGGAGTTAATTAGTTCATACTTTTCTGTTGAGTCCCGCTGTTATAATCGTGTTCAGTCTATTTATCCATTTACTGTACTTTCTTTTATTCTTCTGTATGTCGCATTTTCTAATTTTAGCTGTTCTAATGCACAAACTTTACATCATTTATGTCATGTCCTTGACTGGTGAAGTGCTGTACTATTCGTTCGTCTCCATGTGTCCAAACCCCAAAAATATCATGTTAGTGAGTGTTGAGTCACTGCTCTTGGCAATCTGACAAATAACACCTCTGGTGTTATAAAAAGAGCTGAGTTGCTTGATAATATATTTTTTTATTATATTCTATTTAATTCAAGAATGATGTTGGGAAAATATAAGTATCATATATTAAAAATATATATTTTGTTCCATATGGGATAGGCACTAACCCAGGACTACCTTACCTATGTTAACACTAGGCTTTTTAAGAGTAGTGCTAATCTGGGTCTGTGAAACCAGTAGGAGAAACTCTAAAACTGAAAATTATGAAACAATAAGAAAACAACAAAACTTGTCCTGTAGGGTAAACAGAATAGCTGATCACCACAAGGAACAGCTGGTCACCGCACTCGAGGAATAGCTGGTCACCACAGATGAGGAATAGCTGGTCACCACACACAAGAAATAGCTGGTCACCACAGACGAGGAATAGCTGGTCACCACACACGAGGAATAGCTGGTCACCACACACGAGGAATAGCTGGTCACCACAGATGAGGAATAACTGGTCACCACACATGAGGGATTGCTGGTCACCATACACAAGGAATAGCTGGTCACCACACACGAGGAGTAGCTGGTCACCACACACGAGGAATAGCTGGTCACCACAGATGAGGAATACCTGGTCACCACACATGAGGGATTGCTGGTCACTACACACGAGGAATAACTGGTCACCACACATGAGGGATTGCTGGTCACCACACACAAGGGATAGCTAGTCACCATACATGAAGGATAGCTGGTCACCACACACGAGGAATAGCTGATCACCACACACGAGGGATAGCTGGTCACCACACCCGAGGAATACCTGGTCACCACCCATGAGGAATACCTGGTCACCACCCATGAGGAATAGCTGGTCACCACACACGAGGAATAGCTGGTCACCACCCATGAGGAATACCTGGTCACCACCCATGAGGAATACCTGGTCACCACACACGAGGAATACCTGGTCACCACACACGAGGAATACCTGGTCACCACCCATGAAGAATACCTGGTCACCACACACACAAAAATACTTTTAAACAGTGAGTGTGAAAATAAATTGGACCTGACCTGCCTGGCAGACGCTGAATAAATAGACCACAAAGGGTTAATTTGAGTTAGTTTCATCCTATGCTAATTATTTGGGCGAGTCTAGTTTTTCATTTCTACAGTCCCCCCCTGTCAGTTTCCAAGTGCGTGCCGGGGTACCCGCCTCGCCTCCACTTCTGACGACAATGCAGTGACGGTGTGCTGGGTTTCCATCGCGGTGCCGGAAAGGTAGGACACCAGGGCCTGTTTTAATAGCGGTTAAAACCAATCTTTTTATTAGCTCTCTCCCAAAAAGTTAAAAGTCAAAAAGTCTCGCTCCTCCACACGCACAGGATTTTTTGAAAATGATTCTTCTCAGGAGATGGACAGATGCAAAACTAAATACCTGCATCTGGGGCCTAACTAGCTGTCTGGTCATTTTTATTATTATTAGCTGTGTATTTTATTATTATTATTATTATTATTATTATTATTATTATTATTATTATTATTATTATTATTATTATTAAAAAATTAATATGAATGGACTGTCATTATTCAGTTGTAATTATATTATTATTATTATTTTATTTATTATTATTATTATTATATTACGAGTTTCAAAAATAGTTTCAACATTTCAACGAAGTCACCAAAGTTGCTTCTTCTTGAATAAAGAACATGGAATTACTCTTGTGTGTTATTTCTTTATTTTTGTGCCCTCCATACTCTACTATATAAATATACTCTCATCACAAACAGAGTTTTAGTGTTTCCAGTCTCAGTTTTTGGAAAGTCTTAAGGTTGGTCTGCATTTGTCATTTCGGAGGTTGTTTTTCGTAAAATACCATGCATGTATCTGCAACTGTACAAGATATTTCATTTCTGATTTCTATGGAAAAGTGTGTCGCTCCTACAGCATATGTTTTTCTACATAACTTGGAAAGAGGTTGAAATTGGCAGTTTTTAAAAATATTATTTATTATACATTTTTCACATTTTTTTGGGAAGCGGCGTAGCTTATATGAAAAAAATAATACATTCCACAACAAAATACATTGGAAACAGCTATTTAATGCCTTTCTGTAGATATTTCTGACTTAAGTTTGCCAAACTACAAGTGCTATTTATATGGCTAAACTATTTATGCCCATATATGGTCATTCTTCTTAGGCAGCAAAAGGTTAACCCATATGAAAATAAGCTATACTTTTCATATTTTCATGAATGTAATTATTATTATCTGGCTATGAGTCACACATTTTAATTATGTGACTTCTTAACACATTAAATATATATGTAACTTTATAACTTGGATCCAAACAAATGTTTGCCACTGTGCTTGAATACTTGGAAAATAGTTCTGCGTTGAGACCCATTAACACAATTGTATTAAAGTCAATCCTGTTTCCAAAGGAGCTATTTGCAGTTTGAAATACTTCAGTGGAAGCTCTAGCAATTGCTGAAGGTGGGCGAATACAATGCAGCAAAAATACAATATCCACAATGTGTTCTTTTAATTCTGAAATATCTCAAATAATTGAGGATGTAAAATTCAAATTGCATTGCGGCCAGGCAATTATTTTGTACTGTGCCCTATGTAAGCTTAAGAGCAATGCAAATTACTCAACATGCACTAATAATGATCTGCAATGATGAAAATGAGGGTCTCAGTGAGTGCATCGGTCTAACTTGCAGAGTTAGGAGTAGAGAGTAATAGACACTGCATGATATTTGTGGAACACGAAAATACAAGCAAAAAAAAAAAATGTCAAAAGAAAGGCAGCAAAGTCAGTTTAGCTCATGGACAATAAAATAAAAGTTTTCTGAGAAGGAGCTGAGGTTCCTTATTGCTGAGGTCACAGCATGACACAGAGTTATTTCGAAAAGCCTCAGCCGACATCAGTTATGGTAGCATCCTTAGGAAATGATATGAACTGGCCTACCCTTTTTAGCATAGCATTCAGCATCCTCCTTATCTTCCTCAGCTTCAATGGCAATGACAGAGACCTGGAGTTTGATAGAGACTTGGCGTTTATTTACAGTATTTACCAGCAGACCTGGGGCGTATTTGAGACTGCTGATTATTTGAGACCCGGCAATTATTTGAAGTTTTATGCCGGTTAAACATGATTTACATCAGCATTATGGGTTTTGCACACACATATCACTTATATATGCTTGATAAAAAAATACACATTTAGCTATCATTATTTCTTAGTGATGGCTAGTGAATATATTTGAAAACATTTTCGAATAAACATTTGAAAAGTGGAAAGTGTACCCCACCAGTATGTATTATTTTGTAATCAAATGAAGGGGTAATTAAACAAGACCCTAGTAAATGTGTTAACAGACAGCCTGCTACAGCAGCTATAACAATAAAGACGATGCAAACCTAATCAGAAACCAATAAAGGGTTTGGATCCATACTTCAGAAGTCCCATTTAACCATAATTTAGGGTGAGTAAAGCCCCTTTCACACTGGCATGATCTACCTGGGTCAGAATCTACTTGGGCAGAACTCAGTGTCAGGTATGTGGTTTCACACTGCTTTTGGTAAAGCAGGGTTGACCTGGGTGACAAATGCAAGTAAATAATGTGAGTATGAATACCCCGGAAACAGCGTCAGCCCCCAGCCCTCCTGAATGAGACCCCATTACGGGATCTCCAAACACACACCACTAACCTATGAACAAACAAACACACACCCCAAAAAGAACAACTAAGGAACTATCAAAACAAACTAACTAAATAAATAAATAAATAAATAAAGTTTTCAATTTCCCGATCCTACCGCATCGGCGTGCCACCTCTCTGCAAGCCTTTCCCACAGTCCTCCACGAGAGAGAGGGGGGGGGGGGGGATTGAAACTTCAATGGAGTAAGATTTAAATCACCATTTGACCTTGATGCAAATGACACAATCTCTCAAGAGCACATACTAATAGAGAAAACATGTCTGTAACCATGGAATCAGCAGTTTGCACTGCATCACGTTGTGATCTGAGAAAAATGATATACAGATGCCTGCCTAATGCTTTATTATAACGGCACAGATTTTTTAAAACTGATGCTCAAGACCCTTACAGGGAAATGATTAGGGACCTATTGATGAAAAACCTTACACAGCTCTGTACTTTAAAATGTTAAAAATTACTGTAAGACCTAACTCACTGACCTCAAACCTGAAACAAGCTACAGCAATGAAATGTGCATTGTCCAGATTTCTGACAGAGCTATCTATATACAGTACATTAGTTATATCGATTTAACAAGGACCAGTGTGCAGTACTCAGCAAAACATGAGATTCCTAATGCAAAAGTCTGCCTGCTTTCTGAGTAATCATTTCTGAAGCCTGGTTTCTTTTTTTTTACTGTTTTTTAATGGACTGCTTAATTTTCTTTTGCTTGGCTGACTTGACATATGCACAGAATGCATGAAGAAATGAATCAGTCATTCAGTGTGCACATATTCTTAGTTTCCTATAACAGTTTTCATTAGCTGCATATTGCATTAATGTGGTGTATGTGAATGGAAAGACATTGCAGTACCTTGATTGGCACACTAGCTATGTTTCAATGAAAATATTTTATTCGATAAATCTATGCTCTTAAAAAAAGTGTGACAAGTCCAAGGGAAACAGGCTGAATTCCACAATTGTAATTGTTATTGGAATTTCCAAAATATTCTTGACCTCAGCATATTTCAGAAACTTCGACTCGCTACTACATCAAAATCAAGGTGCCTTAATACGCATAAAACTACAGGAAACGAATATATTGGCATGAAAAGCAAGCACATGACCAAAAACCTACCCCGCATGCTCCATGTATGGGAAAGACAGAGCTGTCTACTGACAGTGAACTTTTGCTTCGGTTGATAAAAGCTCCATCAAATAAAACAAGTCACCCCATAAAAAGAAAACAGGTACTGCTACTCATGAAGCAGATACTGAGATGCTGACTGTGAGGGTGTGCCAGGGGGCTGATGTTAAACAGACAGGAGCTAGGTCTGTATAAGCATGAGTACACGTCCCATCTATGGAAAAGGTAAGTGCGTCCCGAAAGAGCAGCACATATCAAGGCATGAGCCTCAGGCCCACGCTCCCCTTTCCATACAGAACACAGCCTGCCACAGAGAACAAGCAGACATGCATCGCCTGCGCTCCTTAAATCCAATGGTGAGCACCATGTCTATCACTAATTGGTAACAATCTTAAAATCACAGCCCATTTACGTATAAACATTTTCATTAGCAAATAATACTTCAAAAAATATGAGTTTACTTTACCAGCAGTGTGCGCCCCGCTACCAAAAATGATACATCACATTCGAAAAAAACAACAAATGTATCAAGTAAAATACAGATTTCATTCTTATGCCGTTCCCTGATTCCTGGCAAGCAGATACAGAGATTGAATAAACAGTAATTTATGGGGTAGTTTTATCTGTCCATTTACAAATATTGGCTTTCCACAGACAATAAAATAAAATGTTTAAAGTGCTGACATATGTTAATAAAGAGTGTGCATGTGATGCTTTCAGAATACTAGTCCAGGTAGCATTTGCTGTGCAGTAGAAGTGAAAGCAAATTCATACAGCTGAATCTAATACACTGTGTTTAAACAGTAAAATAATGGCAGCAGTGATTCATCACAAAAAGGTTACAGTACGAAGGTCACTCTTGAAAAGGACTTAAAGGATGTGTTGCAGTAAGAATACCTGGGTTAAGAAAGGGAAACAAGACTAAAATGAGAAAATATGCACAAGAGCACAGAAATTGGACAATGGAACAATGGTCAATGGTGCCTTGGACTGTTGATGGATGGACAACAACACCTTTGCCTTCTGCAAGTTCTGTTGTCAACTAAACACTTGTCTTTTTCTATTCCATAAGGATATTAACTGCAAGTATTGCAAATCCTTGTTAGACAGCTTTTTGGGTCTTCCAGTCCTGGGTTTGTCAATTACAGATGATGTTTCTCTGTACTTGTTGATTATGCTTCGGACACCACACCTTGAAAATCGAGTGATGTGTTCTATTTCACTCAATGTTTTTCTTTCTTTATGCAAGCCAAGTTTGCTATAATGGTAGAAAACACTAGTGGAGGCTTTGAGTGAATTGTTGTCATCAGAGTAGAAAAATGCAACATGTCTAAGACTTTTGCACAGCAGTGTGTGTATATATATATATATATATATATATATATATATATATATATATATATATATATATATATATATATATATATATATATAATCCAGGGCTGGCAATGAAATGTGAAACAAGCAATACAATTGATCGAGCAAGTTTCTAGCTGTCTGTATATTGGATGGATACGAACAGTTGGAGCCTCATCACATATTCAAAATCACTGTGCTGCCTCACAGAATTTAACACTAGAACTGCCAGGTTTATGCTACTACCTAGAACCGATGGCAGCAGTCATTTTGACTGGTACATTTTAAACAGCTTTGACACGAAAATGAAAGACAAACTAGCAGATACAACTCAAAAGATGTATTCTAACATTTGCATAGCAGAAACACCATATTTAAATGAAAAAATAAGCATAAAGGGTTTTATTTTCAAAATTAGCACATACAGCGCATAACTTCAGAAAAATGTAAAACTATAGTAAGATAAACACTTGAAAAGAAAACAGTGTATACTGCTATATGTACATACAAAATTGTAAAAACAAAGTAATTATTTTTAAAAAGAAAATAGCATAACAACGAAAATAACTAAATTCTCATTGTGTAACGGGAATGTGCATTCTGGGAAACATACGTCAAAGTAGCCCCCGTATTAGCACAATCCACACAGATGTAACGCTTATCAACTTGTCGTGTGCATTTACCACATACTGCTCTTTCACACTGGCCACAGAAATCTGAAGTTTTATTTTTATTGCATTTAGTTACCTGGCATTGTTTCCTGTTGCGAATGTCACTTAACACGCACTGTATCCAGGTTGAGCTGCGTTTCCCTGCCGCTGTGCAGTTTTCTGATCAAAATGTTTCTGCCAAAGCTCTATGGCTAGCACCACGATGAAATATCGCCTACTGATATTTCCCCCAGTGCATTCCTTGTACAAAGCGAAGGCTGGCTGCCATGTCCAAACATTGTAAAATACAGCAACTGGACACTGGTGGTTGCTTTCATGGAGTAGTAGGTTTTGCACAGATGGTGGAAACTCTCTTCTCACTTTGTTTACTGTTCCAACCAGGCTGTTTTTTTCTTCAACTATTTTGCTAATTACAGTGAAATAAAAAAAAATGTCATTGCTAACATTCATCCTTTTTCTTAAGTACGGTTACATCATCCTAGGTATCATATTGTCTCTGACCACCTGGGCGAGTTTCATCTTTGCACAAGTAGGGGTAGGGTCCACTGCCAGCCAAAACTTGATCCCAAATTTGTTGGACATGTATTGTGTCCAGCGACACTGTGCTTTTGTCGGAAACAGCTGCTTGTCCAATGTTTTATGTTTAGCTTGAAGCGAGCAATGCTGTTTTCAATGAAGTCATTCCAAATTTCTGATGTCAAGGCAAATATATCTGTAGTTGCTCTCAAATCAAAACGTAAACATATCAAGATTTCTCGAAATATTCTTGCAATAGTAATATTATAGACAGCAGACTATATACAGTATGGTGACATAGACAGCCAGACGACAGTTCTCCAAGGAATTTATAGGATTACAATAGATATTTGGATAACACATATCTAGACCTCAAGAGCAATATTCTATTCAAATACATACTGCTGTAAACTCCGTGGAGGTAGCGATAATAAACTGGATACATATACAAAACAGCGTATTGTAGGTTATATTAATGATCAAAGCATGTATTGTAATAAGACGTCAAAATAACAGCGTTTGGCGGTTCAAGTGCTTCTAACTTTTTATTTTTGTGATTCTGACTTTCAAACGGTGTCAGATTATTTAATATATGTATTTAGGAAAAGGCAAGACCAGATAACCATGGATCTTTAACACACGCAGAGTAATTTCAATTTTAAAATTGAAGGCAGTCAAAATGACTTCCTTGGCGGTTCTAGAGTTAACACTAGAAGCCCTGCGGCGGTCATTTTGGCGTTTTTTGGTTTTAAAATGTAATTTTCTCCAGTCGTGTAACACATATGGGGCTACGCATTCATGTACCTGTTTGTCGTATGTATTAAATATTCTCACAAAGCACGAAACGTGGGAGTGCAGAAATAAAGGAGATATATCACATTAAACCTAAAAGCCCCGGGAGCAGTCACATTGACGGCCACACAGAAAACAATTGTATTGTGATTATACAGAACGGTATTCTACTTTATTATTTTTATTTACCAGTCCGCAATGTGCTTAGCTGTAATCAGATTAGTCTCTACTCTCTGTCTGAGTGAATGACTGACATTGTATTGTTTTTCAAACAGTCTTTTCAAAGGCTGGAGCCTGCTTGTCAACTGTGCTGTTTTGGTCAGTCAGTTAGCATCGGGACTAGTGAAAATAAATACCAGAGGCTGTGGAGTTTTACAACGCAAGAAAATATGGAGTTGATGTTTTGGATCAGATGGCACGGAGGTATTCCATTAAAGCTGGCACCCAATGGTGGTCTGTTCAGGTGTCTTACAATGTATTGGACCTAGCAGCTATCAACTCCTGGGTACTTTACAAAGAATGCACAGAGAAGAATTTACCAAGGAGAGAATATATTTTACAGTTAGCACAAGAACTTTGCAAGAAACATTTGGAACAGAGGGAGACTGTCAAGCCTGTACCCACAGCTGAAGCTGGCAACCCCGTTGAGAGCCGCAAGAGACGTCAATGCCAGGTAGGCAAGTGCAATAAAAATAAAACTTCGGACAGCTGTGCCCTGTGCAGAAAGGCGGTGTGAAGAAGTGCATTATCTGTGTTGATTATGAACAGCCTTAGACTCAAGGTAAAGGAATACCATTTTGTAGAACAAAAGAAAAATAAAATACTTTTTTATAACTTCTTGTGCTGTGCACTTCTGTAAAATGTTCTAACTTTATTTATCTACGTTGTTCAGTTGCTTTTGCGCATCTGATAATAAACTAATTGCTGTTGAAAAGCTAAAAATGTATTGCTATCGTTTCAGGTTTATAAATTTGTGTTAAAGTACCACCATTGTTTACAGTTACAGATTCAATGGCAATGTGCAATTCAACACATCAAAAATAAATGCTTACTTTTGCAATGAAAACAATTCAATGAAAACAATTTACTCAGCCTAACTTAATGTGTCTTTCAAAGTTATAAGTGGAACTACTTTTATGGTCCCTTTATTGGTGTAAGGATATTTAATAAAAAAACTTTTTTTTTTTTTCAATTCCACTGTTTGACCTGGATTATAAATGCAATAAGACTCTGCAGGGTGTCTCTATATGTTGAATATAGGGATGTTTTTATGGTTAATAAAACCCTGCCCAGCCCTGCCTATATATATATTATATATTATATATATATATATATATTATATATATATATATATATATATATGCTATTGATGTCTTTCTAAAAAATAGAATAATTAATAATAAATACAGAAATATATTTGAAAAACTTTAATCGTCAACCCCAAGTGTATAATGTTCAGCTCAGATTAACCTCGTGCACACCTTTTTATATAGTGACAGCTCATTTACAATGTGTCTGTTACTTTATCTGTCACTTTGACCCTATCTCTCATGGCTTATTAATGTCTTTTTCAATTTCTATCAACTATGCCATACATATTAATTTATAAATCAAACACCATTAATGAACACGTTTATGACCACGTTGAGTTTGAAATCAATTTGAAACGTATCTCTCTGTCAGTTGTATTGCTCTTTTAGCCCTGGGGTTTGATGACTACAATAAGCGAAATTAAACAAAAAATAAATAAAAAAAAAAAACACTCTTCACCTTTTGTGAGATGAGAAACATGGAGTAATATTGCATTTCTTAACATGTACAATATGGTGCTCTAGTGTGTGTCACCAGAATGACTGTACAGTACACTCTACAGGAAATTATAAAAATGAAAACAGCACCCAACCATCAACACCATTTAAAACTTTATGTATTCCTCTTGTATAAAGAACAATACCTAAGATTTAGTATCCATACTTACCCCGTTCAGTCATATTTCAAGCACATTAAATGGTTTGTTTCTAAATATGACTATATATTACAATTTAAATAGCCATTGTAAATACTTGGCAGTGAAAGCAACCTTTCAAAGCTCTACATCAGTAGTTTTCTTTAATATATTGTACTGGATAGGCGCTATGAATTAAGAGACTGCTGTAAAACAAAGGTGTTCAGATTGGGACTGTGTGTGCGAGATTGACCACTCATATGCATTCTGTTTCAATGCCTCTCTTACATGAAGGTTATAAAATATTGCAATCCGTCTGAGCTCTGAATGGTCTGTGGTGCCTTCCTAGCAACTAGGAAGAAACTGTGCAGCTTGTCAGTGTGTTGCATCCTACGTGCTTTTCCCCACTTCGGTGGACCAACAATTATCTGGAGGATACCGCTTCTGTCCTAGGGCATTGAGCGCTGCTGAACTGTAGAGGAACAGCAGGAGAAACCAGGTCTGACGGATGCGCCACCACTGCCATTGCGGCTGGAGCTGGTATTGCTGCGACCGCTGGAATTATTGTTTATGTTCGGGGCTGTTTTGTTTACTTTCTTTATTTTAACCCGGACTTACCACTGCTGGTATTTCCAGGGGTTTCTTTTGTTTGTTTTTATGGTTAATAAAACCCTGCCCAGCCCTGCCTTGTTGGCGCACAGGTTGCACATCACTTCCTGCTTCTGTATCATCACTTCCGGTTCTACACCCACCAACCCCCTATAACAATTTCTCACAGTGCCACCTTAATCTAGCTCCTTCTAAGGTTAGTACACCAGCCATACAGAGGGCTCAGCTGGCCAGAGGCTACACACTGAAATTGATCTATTTTATTGGCCACACAAAGATCATGTTTTTCTCATCAGCAGAGTCATGTACAGAGACTGCCAAAGATTATTGGACTACTGTTTAATAATGTACTACAGTGGCAGTGCGTGCAGTGTATAGAAAAGTGGCATTGCCTTGGAGGTTGGATAAAATGAAGCACTGTGAAATTGTATTTATTTCCTCAGAAAGGCACATCAAAGAAACATTGCCTGTGGTAATATGTTGAGATTTTAGTCTTCTTGGGCTTTCACCAGCAAAGATCGAATGAGTTAGTTTTCTCCAAAATACAGCGTAAAGGCGTCCTGGAAGTGCATTATAATGGCAAAGTAAGTTAAACGCTGATTGAGTTATTTGAATTTTAAAGAAAATGGTTTTAGGTTTGAAAAGATTAAAACTAATTTTTCACTGTTGTCAATTTAATACTTTTATATGCGAACAAAGTATCAATTTTTTCTTTCTCCAGCCTAAGATTTTATGCATTATTTTATTTTGCCTTTGTGTTGTTTTGCTAGCAGCATTTTTGTGTGAACTGTAACTTTGTAACGGACATGCAATAAGGTCAATGCACTTCAGAAGGATATTTAGAGAACACAGACAATAAGTTCACAGTTTAATGGTGAAGTCACTATAGCTACTTGTTTATATTTGATTGAAAATCCTATTATATTACAGGTAATCTATAAGAATTTAATAAAACAATCACATGTAGTTTAAAAATATGTTATATACAACAATAATCATGTTTTTATTAAAAATACACATTGTTTATTTACACGTAATTGATGCTGCTTGCGATCTATACAGTAAGCTGGCATTGCAGCAGCACCAAAAATCCCAAACAGTAGATGGGTTTCGAGACATTTCTTTAAATACAGCACGCTACACAACACTTTGCTGTCAAGATGGTGAATGAAGAAATTCAAGGTTTGCTTCTGGATAACACAAACTGGAGCGGGGAGGAACGGACAGTGCTCAGTTTTCGAAATTTAAATTATTAGTGTTAGCGTATATTTTGTATGTTTCAAACATATTCTACCCTAGCACGTCTCTTACACTGTCTTGTACACTAGATATTCAGTACATATTTTACTGAAGCAATACAACCGTACCGCCTCAGTGCTTTGGATACTATACCCTGCTGCATACACGCATCTGCACCATAAAGACCCCGTTCACACTTGCGGTGATACGGCACAGTGCCAGACGCCCCCATTCCTCCTCACAATGATGATCTTTACGCCTGTCTTTACACTGGCTTGAATAGAGTACGACCCGTATTCTTTAAATTTTAACTGAAGCAAACTACGACCTGCCTCGTCCTTTGGCGGAGTCTGTACCCTGCACTGATATACGCATCTGCACCATAAAGACCCCGTTCACACTTGCGGTTTAGGCCGGCTCATGGCCGCCTTATCTCATGCTGGGCTGGGTGAAATTTAGACCAGCTTTTTGATGCTGCCTAAAGCAGGCAATGCCGCAGGAGCCGGCCTCTGTATGTGTGAAAGGTACGCAGGCCCTGGGCCGGCTTAACGCGTCAATGCGGTGACTTAACTCAAACCACACTCCCCTAGGTCGAGCGTGCGTAGTGGATCAAACAAGGTCGGTTTTAAGAGTAGCGTAGCAGAGGGGACGTAGCAGAATTCACGTCGCCACAATTGTCCAGTCCTCATCTCTTTTATTGCTACGCATGAGTTTGATGCAGAAAGGAAGCCCGCAAACAAGGTCGGTTTTAAGAGGTAGCAGCTGGGACGATGCAGAAATGAACCCTTAGCGGTCCATTTATTCAGCGCTTGTCAGGCGCGTCAGGTCCAATTTATTTTCACATGCGCTGTTTTAAATGTTTTTTTTTTTCAGAGTAAAACAGGTTTAAAAGGTATTGAATCGCAAAAGGACAGTCCTGATCTCCAACCAAGCCCCACCCCTTGTTAGCTGTATTTTTCATATACCTCTTTATAGACATAGATACTGATAAATCCTCTCCTGATCACTCGTTTTATCACCAAACTCCTCAATAATGCAATCCAAGTCATTATTTTATTATTATAACATCTCAAAAAGCTCTGCAAACGTCTGTGATATTCTTTGAGTGCTGGATGCAGAAGCAGCTTTCTCCTTTATGTCAGTGTTATCTCTGTGGTTTTTCCGAGAACTCTCGGAAATACTGAGCAGCAGGCCATAGATAAACCCTTCATGGATCTTGGATTTTTTTTGGACCTACAGCGATCTCCAGCCCGGAAAATAACAATGGAGAATGCACTGAATACACCGACACTTTTGACAATGATGGGTCAATCATTAATGGTAAGTATTTCTTCATCATACAGCTTTCATTAAAATGACAAAACTTGCTCTCTCTCTCTCTCTCTCTCTCTCTCTCTCTCTCTCTCTCTATATATATATATATATATATATATATATATACACACACACACACACACACACACACACACACACAATCTTGTAGCTAAGATTGTAAATCTCAGTATTGTTAAATAATGCATACGATGTTGCATATTCAGTTACCATTAATATAATAATCTTTATTGTGACTAATGTAATGTACACGTCCTTGTTTGCTGCATTAACGCATGATCCAATACGATTGCTTCTTTCCACAGTAACCGACTTCTCTGTAAACACACGCCTTTATCATATCTTATGCAATAAGTATAGTACCGACAGTGTTGCAAAAAATAAGATTGCCATATTTACGTTTGCAAATTTCCCAGCTCAATCTCTTATGTTGACTTCTGGGAATGCTGTGTTTATGTCACTGTTTACATTCCCGACAAGCACTTTGCCACAGTTTAGGCTTCCTTTTCAGCCACATATGTGAACGCACTTAGGCCCCCTAAAACCGCAACTGTGAACCGAAATTGTGAGGCAGCCCAGAGACAGCCCAAGGCCGACTCAGTAAGTGTGAATGGGGTCTATTGCTACGTATAATGATTTGTGGAAGAAAATGGTATGCACGGTTCATGAGAGATCACCCTGAGCTCGCAGTCAGAAAACCAGAACAATTTTCACGTGCAAGAGACCAGTTAATATCAGATCCTACGATCTTAGAACACTGGTTTAAAATAGTCTTTACAAAGGCACTAAATGAAAGTAAGGTACATGATAAACCAGAAAATATATATAATGTGGATGAGACTGAGTTCATCACAGACCCTGTATGAGGTTTGAAAAATGTCTACCAAATCACTGGTGGTACTAGTCGAGAGCAAATAACTGTACGCATGACTGGCAATGCAGCTGGATTAAGTCTGCCTCCATATATCATATATAAAGGCAAACACCTTTACAACACATGGTGTCAGAATGGTCTGAAATCAGCAAGGTATGCTGTAACTGATCATGGCTGGATGGAGAGGTGTGACAAAGTGCCCGCCCCTGTGTGTATTTTCTGTGTATGTTGCATGTGGTGTGTTAAATGTTGGTGTATAGGCATTGGTACATGGGATATAAACGGGTCTGTGTTTCACGTGTGTTTAAAAATGTATAATTGTATTTAGGCACGGGATTGTACATCACTTCACGTGCTTTTAAAGTAGTTAATATGTGAGCATGAGGTTGCACATAATTAATTATTCACTTGAATCCCAGTACATGAATTAACCTTGTGCTCACATATTAACTACTTTAAATGCACGTGTAAAATATGTACTGAATATCTAGTGTACAAAGGGGATATTGGACTATTGGATTAGGGTACACTTTTTGTTTGGGGACAAATTCGTCGTTTTACCCGCCTACCATTGCTGGTAGTCAGAGCACATTATTTATTAAAAACAGACCGTTATTTGGAAATAAACATGCTGTTTTGACATTTTATTCTTCCCACACCACTCACATCCTGACAGAATCATTAATGAGCAGGGGATCTGGAAAACTAAGCGAGCGCAAACATTATAATAAGATGTAAGGATTTTGCCTCACACTTGGGCAATTGCTGACCCTCCAAAAACTTTACATCTTCTCTTATAAGGTGGAAACCATAGTAGAAGCGAGTAATTAAGAGCTGAATGAAACCACACACCTTCAGAGACCTGTAATTGGCCTGAGGATGGCTGCTGTGATGCATTGCCTGATGCAGCAATGCTTGGCTCTTGTTGAGGACAGGCAGAAAAACCTTCGGAGGAGAAGGGCAAGACGGAGAAGACCCTGCATATTCAAACCCAGGGTCACTTTGTTTGGGATGGATTGTCCTCAGCTTGCCTTTCCCGCGGTGTCAGCTGCGATGTGGATGGCGGCCCTCCTCCTTTTCCTGCTGCACGCCTGTGCTGCATTGCGAGTTTCGCTTTTGTTCGCTTTTTTGTTACTTTTAGATTTTCAACAGAAACATTAATTAGATTAACACAAAATTAAGAATGTTAATTAGACAGTTTCTTTTGTGTATAAATAAAGCAGCAACACAGGATAACGTAATTAGATTTATGAAGGCATAGGCAGTTAATTGTACAATTAAGAAGCATGGAAGTGACCCCTATCATTGCCTGTCTCTATTTCCAGAAGTCAATGTTTCTCAGCTGTTTTCTAACAAGGTCACTGTCTGGACCCTTTCTCAAACTGAGACCATGCTCTAGGCTTGGTCAGGTGACCTTCAGGACAAGGCCTGTATTAAGCTATTTTCACTGGATGTTCTTCAAACATTAGTCAAACTTGCTGGTGTTTCTACAGTATATCATGGTAAAAGCTTAGCAATGCATAGTCAACTTTAATTATTAAATATGTTCTCAGCTCTATCATTTAAATTAGGAAAATACAACTGGGATTTTGAGGGAATACAAGGTGCATTTAAACCTTTAGTACATCTGTGCTCTTTTAAAAAAAGAGCCATTCATCTCCAAAATATTTTCTCTGAAAGTCTGTATTTCTATTGAAATTCTCAGCATTCTAAAACACAGCTGGTTAATCTATATAGTGGGAAACGCCATATTTTCTGAAAAAAAAAACAGCATTTTTAGTTTTGTAACATGCAGCAGCATGGATCCAGATTAACCATATGCTAAAAATCTAGCTTCAAATCAATGATTATGAAACCATTAAATATTTTTGGACCATGAAACCATAGCTAATATAATATATTTGAAAGCATTCCTATTGTTATATGTAAGCATGCCTAAGCAGACTGCTTTGTAAATAGAATATGTATTGTGTTATAAACTGGGATAGTTTCTTTGGTGTTGCATTTTGTTCTCATTATATTCACTGATACGTTTCAACACATATTCTTGTCTAGTGGTTATGAAAGATGAATTGCTGCCTACAATCTGTATTATGAGGACTATTATCAACAGTAGAACTGGGGATTTCAAGTTGGACAGAATCGATATAATAGACTTTACTTTTAAGGCACTGCACAGCTCAGCCTCCTGCCTCCACTGAATAAAAATGACACCAACCTGTCAACAGTTCTGTTTCACTCCCAGATAAGTCCCATGTCTTGATGCATGGAAGCAGGACTAATAATCTTACTCTACTGATCCAACTGCAACCAGATCACATGTCCTACTGTACATTGGCCTGCTACTGCTAATAATAGGCACTTCAAGAAAACATATTTTAAAGACTTTATTCAGAAAAAAATGAGTGTGACAGTAAATGCAAAGGAAAGCATTGTAATTGCTGGCACAGCAAAGCTTCATCAGTATTGTCCTCTTAAACATGTCTTGATCCACACGTGGATGTGTGCAGTAAATTCACTGCCACTCTCAGCGCACATTTTTTATCGTTGGATTTCACATGGCGTTATCAAGAATGGGACTCTCAGTACAGCCCTTGGTTAGCTTTCCTTTCATTCCTGCAGCTTTCAGCTCAGAAGATTGAAGGGTTACATCAATGTCTTCGTTTATTAATTGTTATACAGCCTATATTATTTGTTCTCTTAATTTGATCTTGATTGTTATGCTATTCAGTTTTATATAATTTCACTGAAACTTCTGCTCACAGTAGCGCAGGTAAAAAATGTGTTCTTGTTCACTTGATTTTGACTCAAGATTTTAACTGAAGTGATTAAAGTGTCAGTTTCTGCTGTCAACAGGGTGTCCCTGAAGAATGAGATGTTAACGAATATCTTAGTGGGCTTTTTAAATCATAATTCTTAAAATACAAATAAAATAACATTGGCCTTGGCTTCACTGCAATCACTACTTCTTATGCACTTGGTTTGCTTGGTGCAAGTAAAACAAATAGAATTCATCTTATAGAACTGAACTGATGACCATTGTCTCTTTAGCCAAAATGGTCTCTCAATAAGATTAGTATTTAGATTTGGTAAAAACTGCTAATTAAAATTTTTCAGCAGACCAGGAGAAAAACCACAAGTAGGAATGTTACCTTTTTTTTTTGTAAAAAATATAACGTTGATTTCATGGTGCTTTATGCAAGGTTAATTCACGGAAAGTTAAATTTTTGCTTCACTATATGTGCATTATACGCAACACGCTCACATGTGAAAAGATCTTTAATCCTGAGGGAGTTATTTTATTTTGTATTTTAGTCAGATGTGTGTTATGTGTCCCTCAGCACCCCCCAACCCCTCCCTCGTTTATAACGCTCTTCGATTATAACCCTCTATTGTGTGTCACCCGAGGCCCGCATTATAGCAAAGGAGCACTGTGTGTTTGTGTGTGTGTGTATATATGTGGTTACAGTAATATTCTACAGTTAAATACAGTACACCAGTGTTGTTCAAAACTGTAAACAAATTTCAGTTACAAATTTCGTTTCCTGCTCTCTTTTCGATGTGATGACAAAGTAGTATCTGCCTTATAAAGAAAGCTAGTCACGGGCACTTCGTCAACGTGACAGACGTTTATAAATCTAAATCAATATCAGGCCTATTACGTGGTTATGTTTTTAATGTATGTTTTTTGTGCAAGAGGAGTATATATATATATGTATATAACCTGGGGCGAGCCCATTCCCTCTTCCCCTCGCCCAACCTGCTCTCCTTCTTGCATATAACTCCCGACCGCCATTTAGCCAGGCTATTTATAGTATATATATTAAAATTTTCCACAAGTATAATATATTTTTTTTTTGTAAAAAATATAGCGTTGATTACATGGTGCTTTATTAGTATTCATGTGTGTGTGTGTGTGTGTGTGTGTGTGTGTGTGTGTGTTATGTGTCCCTATATACATCGTTTATAACGCTCTTCGATTATGCTAAATATTAAAATTTTTCCAAGTAGGAATGTTACCCTTTTTTGTTTGTAATATATATATATAGAGTTGATATACACACACAACACACACCAGTGCTCCTTCGCTATAATGCGGGTCTCGGGTGACACACAATAGAGGGTTATAATCGAAGGAGCGTTCTATAAATATTTTGGGAGTTCAACTGAAGTGCAAGAAGTTCAACTGAGGACCAGAATTATAAGCGGTATAAACCACTTCTGGGGTGGTATGGTATATATATATATGTGTCATAGGATGATATTACAATATAAACGAGGGGTTAGTTTCTAAAGTGCAAGAAGTTCACTGAGGTTCCAGAATTATAAGCGGTGGTTAAAAAACGCCATATTGGGTGAAGACCCACCATATATTATATATATATATATATTATATATATAGCGATATAGAGGATTATTAAAGTAATTTAAGTCAGGAGCCGCTACTGGCAACTTCTGTAATTACATGGAAAAGTCCAGTCCCATTCTGTTACCATGTCATTACATCTGGTAAGAATGTGTTGTTTGTTTTGATCTATATCATTGTATCATTCTATCATTGAAAAATACTTCAATATATGTAGGACTTGAACTTTGCAGTTTATTTGACAGAAACAGAGAATACATTTAAAGTATTTAAATTACTCAACAATTTACAGGTTTGATCTGTTGCCCCCCAAAAAACAAATACACTCCTATAAATGTTGAGTAATTTATTTCTGTATTTTGGACACCTATTTGAAATTAAACATGGAAAAGCTTGTCCCCTAACTGTATTTATCTAACAATGTGTTGGGTCCACTAGCTAGCAATCAACCTTTAAAGTGAGAGACAAGGGGTCAGTTTTAATCACACAGGTAAAATGCCAATTAAATCATTTTAATTTTAGCCATTTACTACCTGTAGTCTTTCCACAATTAATACATGCATAGGAAATTGTATGAGTCACACTGACTAAAGAAAGGAAAAGTGACTTGACCCCAAGCTTAGAAGCTTCAATGTACTCTATAATTTATCAAGAACTTCTCAGCAGCAGTTCTATCATATGGGCAGTTTTGTGACATTCAGGCAGGAAAAATGATCCATCTCTTAACTTTGGCATGCCAGGGGGGTAGCTTTTCAACTGACTACTGTAGATGACGAGTTAAATAACATATACTATACTTAATGGCTGTAGAGAAAGGAGCAGCCACAAAACCACAGGTAGACCTTTTCTGATTTTGCCCTTTCCTCATCCACATTTTTCATGATTTCAAAACAGCAACAGCTGAAGTGCATTAGAATTAGATTTTAAAGGGTATTTTTTTACAGCACAGTAAAAGGAGGTGTGACAGGATAGCCGGGAGGACAGAGACTCGGAGACAGTAAAACTGTAGTGAAAGCTCTGCTGCACTGTTTTAATCAACAAAAAGTAAATCAAAAAGTCAAACAAAACACGGCTCACAAAGCCAAAAATAAAAGATCAAACAAAAAAACAAATCACACACAATACACTTAACAAAATAACTGGCACGGAGTAGGGGAGCAGTCAAGCAACTGTGCCTGGCAATGCTGCGACCTGGGAGTTAGGACCAGCGAAGGGAGGTCTGGGCATTCCGACAGGGGAACCACGACGTTGGGGCAAGGGAGCACACTACCTGACACCGGACTGGTTTCCAGGGGTGGTGGTCAGGGCTGTGGTGGAGGTGGTCTCCTCACCTCCCCCCTCTTCTTCGTAGCCGGTAGCTCCCCTTTGTGCAGCTCCGGCCACAGTATTCCCTGCTGCCATGAAGGGCTTGCAGTGACCCCCAGCAAAACAAAGCCTGCAGTGACCACAGGCGATGACGGCAGCGGACCCTCGGGAGGCGAACTCAGGAGGGGAGCCCCTGGCCATGAAGATGGCAGCGGGAGCTCCACTTCTCCTTTGTACCCTATAACTGCCAGCTCCCCAGGCACTGCGGAGGAGAAGGCAACCCCAGGCGATGCAGAGCAGCAGGCAACCCTAGGCAAAGCAGGACCTTCAGCAACCCCAGGCGATGTAGAGCAGCAGCAACCCCAGGCGACACCAGGCATCCCCAGCAGGCAACCCAGGCATCCCTGGGCGGAGCAAGGCAGGCATCCCCAGGCGGTGCAAGGCAGGCATCCTTGGGCGGTGCAAGGCAGGCATCCTTGGGCGGTGCAAGGCAGGCATCCTTGGGCGGTGCAAGGCAGGCATCCTTGGGCGGTGCAAGGCAGGCATCCTTGGGCGGTGCAAGGCAGGCATCCTTGGGGCGGTGCAAGGCAGGCATCCTTGGGCAGTGCAAGGCAGGCATCCAGGGCGGTGCAGGCAGGGGCCAACAGTGCAGGAACCTCCCGGCCAGGGTTGCACAGCGTCCACACCAGCAGTGCAGGAACCTCTGGCCAGGTGGCAGAGGCCAGACTTCCTCCTCACTGTTGGCCGGTGAAGGCAGTTCCAGCTCCTCCGACGGCAACGGCTGCAGCCTCCACACCACCGACGGTGGGGCTGTGGCCGTTCTAGTGGCCTCTGAGACAGGGCTGGTACCTGTCGTAATGATCGGGTGCGCCTCCGCTGGGATCCTCTCAGCAACACATGCAGAGGCTACTGTAGATCATCAGCCTTCTCCCCTTCTGGCTCCTTGGTCCATGGCTCCTCCCCTCTGGCATCTGGGAGCGGCGGCTCCTCCCTCTCTGGCTCTCGGGACGGCGGCTCCTCCCTCCTGGCTCTGGGGCGGCTCTCCTCCCTCTCGGCTCTCGGCTCCTCTCCTCTCTCTGGCTCTCGGGACGGCGGCTCCTCCCTCTCTGGCTCTCGGGACGGCGGCTCTCCTCCCTCTCTGGCTCTCGGGACGGCGGCTCCTCCCTCTCTGGCTCTCGGGGCGGCGGCTCCTCCCTCTCTGGCTCTCGGGGCGGCGGCTCCTCCCTCTCTGGCTCTCGGGGCGGCGGCTCCTCCCTCTCTGGCTCTCGGGGCGGCGGCTCCTCCCTCTCTGGCTCTCGGGGCGGCGGCTCCTCCCTCTCTGGCTCTCGGGGCGGCGGCTCCTCCTCCCTCTCTGGCTCTCGGGGGCGGCGGCTCCTCCCCCTCTCTGGCTCTCGGGGCGGCGGCTCCTCCCTCTCTGGCTCTCGGGGCGGCGGCACAACTCTGCCACAAGGCTCTTCAAAAAAAACTCAAAGCTGTCATCCTCAACCTCCTGGGCTAGCTCCATATTAAAAAAAATAATAATTTAAACTACAGTCCCACTCCGAGTCTCTAGGGGGTGCTATCTCACTTCTCACACTACGATGTGACAGGATAGCCGGGAGGACACAGACTCGGAGACAGTAAAACTGTAGTGAAAGCGCTGCTGCACTGTTTTAATCAACAAAAAGTAAATCAAAAAGTCAAACAAAACACAGCTCACAGAGCCAAAAATAAAAGGTCAAACAAAAAAACAAATCTCACACACAATACACTTTACAAAATAACTAGCACAAGGGCCAAAACAAAAGTTTAAACAAAACTGTTCAGGCTGGGCAGAGCCTAATTATCAATTATTCAATTAGCTACAACCACATTCTCACATGTATTTTGGCAGGGATAGGAAATTAACCCCATCCCTGCCAACCACCACCAAATCACCACAGCACAATATTTATAGACAGGGCCCTGCCCTGCCACAGGAGGATTTTTTGGTTTTGCATTCTTAATTTAGTAAGGAACCCATTTCCATGTAGCTGGGTGTAAAAGCAGTATTTGCATGTGTACATGCTGGGTATCAGTGTCAGCAGCCAAGCTGGAAAAGGAACAAGACTGGTTTTATTGTTTGAAGAAAATCGATGAGGAATCTGTTAGGTAGTTAGGAATTAAACTACATTGCCTTTGGGTCAAGAATTAAAATGATTATCGTAAGAGTAAATTACTTTACATGTCATTTTAATTGCTTTTCCATTCATTATTATGTTATTCAGGAATAACACCCAAATATCTTGTGCATTTCCTGTTCTGAAGTAACGCATGTTGAATTCAGCCCTGTTAATTCACATGGGTTTAATTATGCATACTCATTCCACGCGTTCCAGATGATGTTGATCACATGTATAAGGCATGCACACATGTACAAATTCATTATGAATTTGCTGCCATTATTTTAAAGTGTTACCGAATAATGATTTGAGAGGTATAGCACAACCAGTGGCAATGTGAGGTCTTCCACACTGCTATATAGTACTATATAGTATGTTTATATTTTAGATTTAATTTCGGGATTTATCTAAATAAATGGAACTTAGAATATTATTATTATTTACCAAAATGGTGAGTTGGCCATAAACATTTCTTTATATTTCATGGGAACAATAAATTCTCAGAATAAAAGTGAACTATGTTATATTTTTGGCCCAAAAAATATTTACGTATTTAATTATTTTCATTTTAGCAATCAAACTTTGTTCTTCAAAGTCCGATTGCTAAAATGAAAATAATTAAATATGTAAATATTGTAAATATATTGTTCCTTTTCACAATAAAATCAATGTAAAATAAAATGTTCAGATTTTTCAGGAGTTATTAAACTTTATCCTTATTTTTTCTCAAAACTATATAAAAAAAAAAAAAAGTCTTAGACCACTTCAATACTCAAGGGCACAGAGAAAAACTCACAAGACAAACAAACACTGCTTGAAAACTCTTTGCATACATTCAGATAATGAAACAATACCTAACTACCATCACTGTAGTCATGTCATATGCAGACAGGCTAAAAGAATTTAATCTGTTCAGTCTTGAGCAAAGAAGACGACGTGATAATCTGATTCAAGCTTTCAAAATTCTAAAAGGTATTGACAATGTTGATCTAGGGGATTTTTTCGATCTGAAAAAAGAAACAAGGACCAGGGGTCACAAATGGAGATTAGATAAAGGGCCATTCAGAACAAAAAATAAGAGGCACTTTTTTACACAGAATTGTTGGAGTTTGGAAACAACTCCCCAGTAATGTTGTTGAAGCTAACACTCTGGGATCCTTCAAGAAGGTGCTTGATGAGATTCTGGGAACAATAAGCTACTAACGACCAAACGAGCAAGATGGGCCGACTGACCTCCTCTCGTCTGCCAACTTTCTTATGTTCTTGTAGTAGCAGAAGTCAAAAATGATCGGCACACTGTGATCAGCAGAGTGGCGATAATGAAACCACTACATAATCAAAGTAAGCGAAAAAAATATTTAGGTGGTCATGTTGACGTGGTCAACGCACAGAGGACTAGTACATCAAACTGTACAAAAAGTGCAAAATAAAACACAATACCACAAACTATAAATCAAAAGTCCCCTTTTTAATGGTACAAAATGAAAACTGGAGGCATGTAGAATACTACTTTTGTCAGTTGGTTTGGTATGGAGGGTGGTATACAAGGATCCCTCATCCAGACATACAGTAGTATCAAGAAAGCTAACCTTATGTTTATTATATTCCAAACTAAAATTGATAGATGAAATCAAACCATTCAAATAATAAGCAAAAGCTTTAAGTTCTATTTCTGTGCCAGACCATAACAAAAAAATGTTGTCAATATATATCTTTTCCACATAACGATGTTCTCTAAGAGATTGTCATAATTGGGTGCAAATTATGCTCCCATTGTGTGCCCAGAATTTGTAAATTAAATTCTCAAAGTGGTTTTTAGTGAGGACCATATGTGCCATCTCAAGTAAAAATAAATAAGGGGACCCCAAGTGGCTCATCTGGTAGAAGTATAGCCGTGTGGTGCGCGGAGTGAGTCACACAGTGCAGGCAGGGCGGAGTATGTCGGTCTTTGCTGGGGACTCAGAAGGGAGAGTCTCATTGGCCCAGGTTAGGCAGGTAAAACCAGCAGGGACCATTTCTCCTCATTGCTCTACAGCAAACCCTGCTGGCCAGGTGCCCGGTGTGCTCAGGGAGACACTGCAGGGCTGGCCTTTATCCTCCAGAGGTCGATAGCTTGCTGACATTTGCTGTAAAGTTTTTGGGTGAAAAAGGAAGCTGGCTTGGTCATAGGATCGGAGGACACCCACTGAATCTTCGGTTCTCCTGAGCCATGTGGGAATTTGCCTCAGTGAGGAAAAAAGAGATTGTGCATTCCAAACAATTATAATTGTACACTCTAAATGAATAAAATAAATAAATACATACAATAAAAATATAATCCTGCATTACTGGTTATTAGTGGCTGGTTTCACAAATAATGTACTATTGTATGTATAGTTCTTTTAGGTGCTCCTACTAATCAGGGACAGTGAAACCAGCCGTAAGACTTTTAGGGGCACTATATTCAGAGCTGCCATCGAGTACATGAGCCAAGGTTTTTTACACTGTATGACAGCTTTGCAAATACAGTCTTTATATTAGAAGTACATTTTGAAAATAGAGTGAGAACTCACCTCCCTGTTTCAAGGTGCTGCATACTTGCTGTGATGACGTGTCTTGATAGTTGGTAATGAATTGCTGTCCCATGTTCTGCACAGGTCTGGGCCATGAAGGTGACCTTCCCCCATGCCCAACAACTTTACCAGCCGGCAGTGGCAGACTGTCCAACTATTATAAATCATCTTCTATATAATGAGAAGCCTTACAGTATATTTTATGGCTTGGATAGATACTATTATCTGTAATTCTAGTTTAATTCTGTTCTGGACTTATCACTTACTGTATATTAACTGGACAAAAGAAGCAACCCCCTGCAACATGTAGCACACACTTTTATACAGATATTTTTGTCAATTTATAATGTATGAATTGTTAGAAAGACTATTCTTTGGAGTCATAGAGCCAGAACAACAAACACACACCATTCAGATGGGGATGCCTGATTCAATGACTTGCTTATTCTGAGTAGCTATATTGTTATGTGTATTGTTAATACACCCACCCCTCGTTATATCGTCCCTCACTATATTGTGGATTCGAATATATCGCGGTCCTGGAGTTGGCTCCCCATTTTTACTGTCTAACTGTGTATGCCTTAGCTGCGATATACATAGACAATTAGAATTCCTGTTTGTTTTATTACTTACTGTACATCTCAAACAACAATATACAAAACAATTAAAAACAAAGCATGTATATTGTATGGTTATCATATACACATGTATTGCACAACAACAAAGCAAATAAAATATCTACTTGCTAAAACGGTTTTTATTTTAGCCAACGAGGTGTTCACGTGTGGCAACAATACACTAGCAACAGTCACAGGGCAGTGACATCAGCTCCCTAGCAACAAGCCTCCTATGTTGTTGTGAATGGATTATTTCAATTTGAGAAAGGAAAGGAAGACTCATGAAATTAATTGGAGACTGAAGCTGATGAGAAGCAATAACCCTCCACTTCTTATACGAAAAATGAGATAAAGCAACTTGGATAGAGGATTTATACTGGACTCTGACGCACCCAGTAAAACAAGGGATTGGTTGTACAGTATTTATTTGTTTTTCTATGTGTCTCTCACTACATCGTGGCTCTCGATATACAGTATAGTGGATTTGTATTGGACCATGACACTCGTGATATAGCGAGTGGGTGCTTTATTTGTAACATAACGTATTGAAATACTGTTAATCTGTTAATGTGTGCTCAGAAAACAGAATTTTTCATAATAATTATGTACTTTCATAATTTATCAATGTTGCTATTCTCTTCAAGAGACCTTGGGCAAAAGTGAAATTTACTTTAAAAGTGTTTTTTTTTTTTTTTTTTTTTTTTTTTTACACAGAAAATCTGCGAAAAATGACACAACAAAAACATTTCTCCTAAGCTCTAGATATCCCATAACCTTTTGCGCCCAAACCAGATTTTTTTCGCACCAAAACATGACGCTTTGTGGAACATAACTTGAGCCCTCCCTAGCCAACCATTACCCTTTCAGCAGCATAAACTCAGCCCTCCCAAACTAACCATGACCATTTGTGCAGCATAAAGTGACCACTCTCTAGCCAACCATGACCTTTTGAGCCGCAACCTGATTCCTTGCATGCCAAAACATGACCCTTTGTGCAGTAACATGACCATTTACTCGTCGTATTGGAGTCCGAAACAGCGCCTCATATGCGTGTGTGTGTGTGTTTGCAGGAGAGAGCCAGACACTCTGCCTGTGACATGCTGCCTGATGAGTTTTGTTGACTGGCCAACTGCGGTTCTTAACCAGCTGGTAGGTGTGTCCCAGCGGAGCGTCTTCCTATAAAAAAGGACTCTGCAACGAGCCAGGGCACGTTAGTCTGTATGAACACGGAAGAAGAAAACGGCTTACTGTCTGTGGTCAGCAGCCAAGAGACTTGATTGAAACTCTCAACCCCTGTGTGTTAAACAGGGGTCAGAATTTCTCCAATTATTTGCCTAGGAAAAGGACAGGGATACTTTGGAGTGGGATTGTCAATCCCACTCTAAAGTATAGGTGTGTCAGCGGGACTTCCTGTTGTAGAAGGACTAGTGCATAGCCGTTGTGCAGTTGTGCAGTTTTATTTTTGTGTTTTGTTTTGTACCACTGTGTATACTCACCCGTGCCATACCACCACTGGTTTCTTTTTTATGCGTTGCCTTAAATAAATCTTGGCCAGCTGTGCGGCGTTGCAAAGAAGTCTGTCTCAGTCTGTCCTGGTCGGTCCGTGGAAATCCACTCTCCATACTACTATTAATGGCATGAGTTATATTATTTAACAGTTTGTTTTAAAGGCTCTACCATTGCAAAATGTTACGATTACTTACAGTGTTGCAGTTACATTTTTAAACTTAATGTGCACTAACACTCATGCTTGTATTATTATTCTTTAGCCCTGGTTCATTCAATGCCCTTGTTATTAATTTGAGTATTTCATTATTGTCTATCTTCCATAATTAAATTCACTTGGCACACACAGAACTGTTTTTGGCATGCGAAATACTTTCTGTACTTGAGTACTGGCAACCTCTCTAAAAAGCAAATTAATTCTCTTGGATGCAAACTTGACTGATTTTAACTATGTTTCAATCAGTGCAGGCATTCACATAAAGTTATATGGAAGCACTTCTGAATGTTGATGTATAAAAGCAGCAACAAACAGTGAATCTGTGTGCAAGGCATTTATTTATAATATTTAACAAGTCAACGCCCCGGTCAGGACAAAATATTGAGATGTCAGGTTTAAAATTAATAATAATTGCACACACAGGTGCAGGTGAGAGTGAGAGGCTAGGGTAGGTGCAGTATATGCTTTTTGATTAAAACATTTATTTTTTATATATAGTTTATATACGCATGCCTTCCTGAAAAAGAACTGTAACCACCAGTGCACTAATGTGCTATCACACCTGATGATGTTTCACTTATGGTTAAGAAGAAAAGTATCTTGTAATTTTAGCACAGGTTTCTGTGGAACGCAGCGCACAAGACAGTACGAAAGTAGGCACTAAAGCAGTGTTCTTCAATTGTTGGACTGTGAGAGCCTTCCATTTGGCCTGTTGGTTGTCAGCTGCAGTGCTGCATTGCACTTTGCAAAAGAAAATGACCCTCGGCAGGTTGTCTATTTCTGGGCGGTTTTAGCAAAATGCTGCATTTTTTATTTTATTTTTTTTTAAAACATGAAATCTCTGCTATGATTGACACAACATGATTAACACACTGCGGATTCACCATGTAGCCACCCAGGGGCTACAGCGTAGGAGGACAATGCAGCTCCCGGGCAGCTAACGGGCAAGCCCACAGATGCCCAGCCAGACTACAGGGGTCGCTGGTGCGCGATGAGCCGAGGACACCCTGGCCGACCTAGATCCCTCCCCCTCTGGCAACACTCAGCCAATTGAGCGCCATCTCCTGGGAACTCCCATCCACAGTCGGCTGTGGAAAAGCCCAGACTCGAACCGGCGACGTCCAGGCTATAGGGCACAACCTGCACTCACACGGAGCGCCTTTACTCGATGCGCCTCTTGGGAGCCTGCTGGATTGTTATTTTTTGGGGTTTTTTTTCCCCACAGGAAAATAAACAAAGTTATTTTTGAGTGATGAACAGAAACCCCTCAAATCCCACAAAGGAAAGATGCCGAAGTCTTGGACAAGATATTTTTAAACAAAATGGGAAATCCTTCCCTGAACGAGAAGCAGTTTTTAAGGGTGAGAATGTGTCCATTGTTGGAGCTTGACCACATACATTCATTAGATCTGACAAGAGCAGCTGGCTGTTCATCTGCTACTATCTTACTGTACTAACACATGCCAGTCACATAAAGGCTTTAACATATCTCATCATTGCAAATACAAAAAAATACATTTCAAAAGAGATTTGTTTAAACCTTATTTAAACTCTTGGTATCAGAAGATACGGCCAGTTGATCATTTTGACCTGTAAGGTAGACGGTTGGGTAAGTTTTGTTTTCGCTGGTTCGATGACACTGTCTATGTCAGACTTCAGTGTGAACTGACTAATATGTGAGACTTGCAATGTGTTAATTTGCCTTCCTACAGTTTATCTACATTTTAAGGGGAAGAAAAGTTGGAGAAAAACAGAAACCCCAAATATAATAAGAATATTCAAGTTATATAGTTATATAACTAACCCTTAAAAAAAGAAAACATTTAACATATTAGAAAGCTGCTTGTTAACTGTTAAAATAATTTACCCAATTTAGCATGATCAAGAGTGACTCACTTATAAATGGAGTTTTTTTGTATTTAAGTTTTTGAAAATAAGTCATTTAAGAGACCTAATCTTTAAACATTGAAAATAAATAGCTAAGTAAAGCCTTCTTTTTTAGGGTGGCTAACTGCTGATCCAGGATACAACCAAAGGCTTCTGCAAATATTGCTGTCTCAATAACTGCCCACCATAATGGCATGCAAAAACAATGAAACATATTAACAATGCTACTCCACATTTTACGTTGAATTAAAAAGCAAACTGCTTCCAAGTAACACCAGTGTTGGAGGTTAGCGACAAAAAGAGGTGGTCAGAATTGATCACACCACCATTTCCACTGTGGATTATTGTCTGAGATCGTCAAAGACATTGTAAATGACACAAACTGCATCGATCTCAAAGACATCCAGCAGCACAGAAGTGGTAAATTCAGTCTTGGGGCCATGGTTTTTATTTTTATTTTTTTGTTACAGTTTTTTCAGGAAGCAGTAGGCAGGTTTTTATCAATGTAGTTGGCAGTTGTCAGCTGTCCATTACAAATGCTAGCTGCAGACACATTATTGGAAGCTCACCGCTATCTACAGTGCATTTGTGTCCCCTAAAAAACTATATTTATTGGCAACATGCCATAGTACAGGAACAAATAATCACTGCACTTTATCTGGTAATAACTCTTCTCCTTCCTTGTTTATGTATGTAAGCTGCCCTCAATCAATAAACTTTAGTTTAGTCAAAATGTGGAAAAGTCCAAGGGGGTGAATACTTTTGAGAGCCACTGTATCTCTGCTTGCATTCAATTCAAGACCCTTATTCTTGCCTACTGCTGGCTTCATCACACTGCCCCCATCTGTTTCCCTACACCACCTCTTGCCCTCTCCATTCCTCCCCTACAGGCCGACTGATAATGCCTTCCCTCCACTTTCCATCCTCCCAGGAACCAGCTGCTAGAGAACTTCAGGACTGCTCCATCTCTCACCATCTTCCGCCACTTCTTCAAGACCCAGCTGTTCAGACTGCACTTGTAGATCCCTTGCTCTACTGCTCCTATTATGCACTGAACTTACCTGACCTATGAACCATGTTACTGGAGCCACAGCTAATGCACTATCCTTGGACCACTGCACAACTATGTCATTGTAGATATAACTTGTAATGTTAACTTTCTGCATTCTAGTTCACATTGTATTTTAGTAATATTATTTGCACTTACTGTAAACTACACTGTATTTAAACAATACGCTTGCATTGTAACCCTTTACTGCCCTGTAACACCTATACATTGTCTTGGATAAAGGTGTGTGCTAAATGAAATAAATAAAATTAAAATAAGTCATTTGACACATAGCTGCTATTTGCATAAGTAGATGGATAGATGGATTAATGTCACACTTTGGTGCACCAAATGATTTCTGTGCCTTTGCTCGATGAACCCTGAGAATGCACTTTCATATGCCACTATCAGTATGGTAATAAAATGCGGTTATATTGGATCTGACATGAATCCAAAAGAGGACTGCCAGTGAGATAGGATATATTGTGAAATAGTACTTGAGGAAACAGTAAAAAAAATAAATAAATCCAAAATCCTTTTTAGATTAGCTCATAAATTTCAGTTTGTTTTGTGGAATTTATTTAGATAAAGCCAATTTCAAAGTCTGCGACCTCTTCTGCTCTATCTGATAGAAGAAGCACTTCCCTGTTTAATGGAACACTTCTGTGTATGACCTGAATACGAGAATCCCCTTTGAAGTCATATCCAGTTTTCCAAAACACCTTTATTTTTTTTACCAAGAAAGTAAACATTTGTCTATAAAAATGAGAAATACCATAATACTTCAAATTAACGCCACCCTCGAATTAACACCTCACTCAGATATCAGCTTTTTAATAGATGCCGCCCTTGAATAAATGCTGCTCTCAATAACGGATCGTAAAGATAATTTTTTCTACCCCTGCTCAAAAAATTAATAAAGAAACGTGCAACTCTGCCTATGTGCATGTGACGCCCTCAAAGAGACTGCAGCCTCAATCCACCATGTAATACAAACTAATGTACACACACCTTAGTAAGCAAATTTATTTTATGGTACAGTCCCAACAGACAACCCAAGATGAACTACTTACAGCACAGCAGTCCTTAACGTCAGCCAACACAGCAAGGGATAAAATAAGGGCTGTCTGTTTACCTCGTCCTCAGCTTGGATGGTGAAAACTTAAACTCAGAGGAACTGAGCATACATGGATGACATGACAACAATGACTACAACAGTAGCCCGCACCAATCCGTTATTGGGCAAATTAACCAACAACATTGAATGGGCACGAATGCAATTCAAGCCCACTAAATCAAGGAGCATCTCTATAACACTGTGTAACAATTTTTTTTTTTTTTTTTTGTTCCTGGGTAGTAAGTGTTATTTCCTAATTGCTTATGCCTCAGAAGTATAAAAAATGGCTATTATTGCTGGCTACTGGCTACTGTAAATACAGTATAATCGTAAATCTCGAAAAACTACTCACTTCTAAATCTTTTGTAGTCATTTCTGTATTACTTTAGTATAAATACATGTTAATTTGGATTCATATGTTGTTTTTTTCTGACTATGTGAACGAAAAGACATAATTTCCCATTGGAAATAGTGATATTTTGAAATATTACTGTCCCGGTCACAAAAGCAAAGTCTATGGGGAATAATATCCATTTTCTATACTTTTGAGGCATAAGCAATTAGGAAATAACACTTACTACCCAGGAACAAAAATTGTGTTACATAGTGTAATTAAAGGTAAAGTAGTAGATAAAAGGTTCTACATTAACAGGGAGGCAATACATCCAGTGTCCAAGAAACCAGTGAAAAGTCTAGGGAGGTGGTACGACGGGGATCTAAAGGACACAATTCGTGTGGGAGAAGTTTAAGTGCGCCAAAGTCCGACTGGAAATTACATTAGTAGATTCAGGTGACAAATGCATAAGGGAGGCAGCACCTATGTTGAAAACTGGAAGAAAATAGGTGGCAAAGAAAGCTGCAGAAGATGCTAAGGCTGCCATTCAAATCAGAGATATTATGGGGTAAATTCAGCATGGAAAAGGAGGTATTGGTCTCAGTTCAGCTCCTCCTACATGGCACAAGGCAACCCCAGCTCAATGGAGGAAGCTGGTAGTCAACGAGGTGCAAAAGCAGGAGGAGAGGATCAGGTGTTTAAAGGCCGTTTCCAAGGCCAAGCAGGGAGAATGGATGAGATGGGAGAGTGTGGAACAATGCAAGATCGGCTGGCAAGACCTATGGACAATAGAACAGAGCAGGATCGGTTTCCTCATCATATCAACATATGATGTTCTCCCATCACCACAGAACCTAAACCTCTGGGTGGGTGAGGATCCTTCATGCCCTTTGTGTTCATCACCTGCAACATTAAGGCACATTTTGACAGGATGTAAGGTGGGTCTTAGCTAAGGACGGTTTACTTGGCGCCATAACCAGGTGCTGCGATGTTTGGCCTTAGCATTGGAAGACAAGAGTAACCTAACCAATAAGATGCCACCAGTTCCATCAAAGTATTACACACAAAAGACAATATTCCTCCATCCAGGAGAGCAACCACCAAGAAAAGGTGTTAAAACCAAGCCTCGCCCAGGACAACTGGAAGCTGCTAGAGACTGGAAGATGCTGGCAGACGTTGGTCAACGGCTTATTTTTCAACCTGAGATTTCCACCACTAACCTTCGACCAGACATCATCTTGTGACCTGGATCAGCATGCCTTGTTCATCTGGTAGAGTTAACAGTGCCATGGGAGGATGTTGTGGATGAGGCGTATGAGAGGAAGAATCTTCGATATGCTCAACTAGCTGCTGAAGCAGAGCAGCGAGGATGGAGAGTCCGAGTTTACCCAGTGGAGGTGGGTTGTCGAGTATTTGTGGCTCATTCTACAACCCTTTTTCTCAGAGATGTCGGGTTCAGTGGCTAAGAGTTGCGTCGCACAGTGAAGAACTTATCTGAAGCAGCAGAAAGGCGCAGCAACTGGCTGTGGTTGAGACGGAAAGATTCTGGATGGGGATCTCAAGCACAATAGAAAGAAAGCTGATGTACAGGTAAGTAAGCTGGGCTGAGCTGAGTGGGGGATGGAGGGGAGTGATGCTGGGACACCAGAATCACTGTTGAGCCCTCTTGAGGTGTTGTGGGCTAGTCGGCGAAACACAGAAGACGGAAGGTGCCCATTTGAAGACTCCAGAGATGTACCCTACTTAGCTTAATCCAGACGGTTGTCATGCTGATGCACTGGGGAGACCGCACTGTGGTTGATCCTGGAGCCAGCATCACAGCCATTGTGCGCGCTGATGCGCTGGGGAGGCAAAATAAGTTGATCCCTGGAGCCAGCATTACACTTCAGCAATCAACACCAACTGAAGGATATCTACATCATCAGATGGAAAGCAACGCAAATGGATGGAGATGCAGATGGATCACATTAGTTTACTGTAAAGCTACGTCTTAGTTGGTGCTTATCTTGGCGAGAGCAGAGTTCAAATCAGCATGAAGTTTTAACATCTACTTTCATGTAATGGAAATCACCCCTTTTCACACTGGGACCACTTGTAAGTGTACCAGTGTGTTCAGACTATCTTCCTGTGGGATCTGCCGTTTGTACAAAATCTCACCCAAAGTTTGTAGTCTACTACAAAAACAAATCTCAAGTTATCATTTGTTTATTATATAGGCTGGTGTGGCAGGCTGGCGAGTGGATAGAGACCCAGAGACAGACTGCAGTTCAAAAAAAAAAAAAAACTTTTATTTCAAAAACACACAAAATAAAGTGCACAAGGGCAAAACAAAAAGGTTCAAACACAAATAAAGCAAGACCAAAAAAGCAAATCTTACAAAAAACAAACAAAAAAAAAGGTTTCCAGGCTGGGCAATGCCTTCACTGGATTCAAAATTTCAAAAATATAAAACAACCAAAAACCACCAACCTACTTCCTCAGCTCCCTCTTCCTCAATTGAGAATCAGAGGCCTCCTTTTATGTAAGGTGGCTGGGCGCTGATTGATCGTTAATTAAGTTAATCATTTAATCAACTAATCAACCCCAGCCACCTGAACATAATAAACCCAGGCAGGTAGGGGAAATTAACCCCATCCCTGCCAATTTCTAAACGGCAGAGCTTTACTCTGCCACAGCCGGCCTAATATAACATATATGTTAGACATAGTTAAATATTCTTAATTCTCGATTGTTTTAAATGTGGCTGTTTTTAAAACAAAATATTTTTAAAAAATTAATGTTTAAAGTTTACCATCCGATATCACAGTTAGCTAAAGCATAAGTACAATATTTCTACAGCTGCAGAAGAGGCAACGGGATGCTTTTCTTCGTCTCCATGGTGACATCTTCAATTTCAAGGTATGCTACAATGATGGCAATAATACTATTGTATACCAGATTCTTCTGGTTTTAGTTCCAACTGAGTTACATCAGTTACTGGATTGACACTTTGGTACACTTGACGTTCACAACTGAACTGAGAACGTTTTTCTTTCACACTGAAGCAAAAATAAATGAACTGCCCCCAGAGCAGATGCAACCATGCCACCTCTTTCATGTGGTCTTGGAACGGTTCGTTTTAATCGTTCTCGGGAACGTTTGGAGCTTTCACACTTAAGGGCAAACATTCCAAACTCAAACGAACCGTACCAGGAAATGGAATATCAGCCAAGTGTGAATGGGGCCTTAGAGCTTTGCCGGTCACTCTAACCGCTATCCGAAAGCTGTCTGAAGATATCTTCTTGTAGGGAGTTTCGTTGTTTTATTTTTTATTTAATTTGAATTTTACTCAGTCCTGTACAATTATATATATATATATATATATATATATATATATATATATATATATATATATATATATAGTGTGCTGCAGATCTGAGCCACCCACAGCGTCGCTTCTAAAATGTATTAAATCATGTAATAAAATATTGCAGGGTTTGTAAAGCACAGTATTATTAATAAGGGCCGTCCTCGTATAACCGCCACCCTCGTTTAAGTACCGCAGTCATTTTGATCAATTTAAAATAAACGCAGCAGCGCCAAATTGAAGTAATACGGTATATACTGTATATATATTTCATCAGTTATAGATAAGTCAGCTCGGATGAAGGACGTATTGCTGTTATTCATGCAAGAATTATTTCACATGACAGGTGGAGGGTAGTAATGAACTGATATAATTCAGCTTGTAAAGATCAAATACTGGCATTCTGATACTGAACAGCTCCAGTCTGGAAAATGAACCCAATTCCTAATAAGTGTACTGTTCTGACTACTTTCAAACTACATTTTCTAATTTTTGTTCTGTCCCCTATGGTGTTTGCTGTCATTTTGGTGCTTTGACTGGGTTCAGCAGCTGCTCTTCAGTTCTAATCGCCTGCCGTAGACATGTGTTTCATAAGCTAGATCAGACTCTTAATAGAGCCAGGCGGTGCATTGGTGGCAAAACAACAGCACATTGATCAATAGTGACGGAGCCCTAGATGGTGTCAGCTCTTACTTGTTTAAAGACACTTTGGCTGATCTAAACGTTATTATAAGTATCTATGTTAGGCAGTTAGAATTGAAGAGCAACTCCTGAACTCAGATAAAAAAGCACCTTAACACAGACTTCAGAGTTAGAAGCTACTGCATTTACTGTTTAATGCTAACAGGAAAATACATTTAATTATAATCAAATCTAAGGCAATGTAATTAATATGGTAAAATAATAATAATGCATTCACATGCTAACACACTTGGATTTACTTCTCATAGACAACTTAACAACATACTATATCCAATCAAAGATGAGAACCATTTGGTGTGTACCTAAATGCTAAATGCAATGGATTGCTTGTTGCTTGGTAATGCTACAGGAAACTCCCAGAAGCCTTTGGAACGCCTTTCCAAAATGCTGTCTCCTATCAAGTAATATGTGATTCCGATTTTCACAGGATTTTAGCAACCTAGAAATTCTGCAGGCACAGTATGGATAACATTTTACAACAAAGATTTTCCCAAATTAGGAAATGTTTTCAGAAAAAGATGAAACTTACACTCCAGTTGCGTTTGTTTCCACGTTGAGTTGTATTTTGTAGCAGAGCTTATGAATGTGTCTCTGAAAGAAAAAGACAGCAGCCTCAGTGTTCATTACACAAACACCTATAATATGACCACTCTCCCTTTAAATTGAAAAAATACTGCTTAACTAGTCAAAATTCAAGTCTTTAGAAATGGATGATTAAGGGTTACACATAAAACCTGCTGGATTGAGGTTTGCCAGGATTAGTGTTGGCCACCCCTGGGTTATACCTTAGTTTTAGCTTCTCGCTATATATCTGATTGCTAATTGATCAGCTTTGTTTAAACTTTCAGACCATCCTACCTTTAGTTTTACTATTTTATCAAGCATTTTATAATTGTTAAATGCTTTCAATTGACTTTGTGTTTAAAAGAGGAAAACATATGTTTGTTGTTCTTATTGATCAAGATAAATATTCAACATAACAACAATGATCATTATAATACATGAAAAATGCAGTTTTGGTAAATGCAGAAATTGTACTGAGTTTGATATTCATTGTTTTTTTTCCTATTAGACTAGTAGCTTAACCCAAGTGTGACAAATACAACCAGTTGATAGAAGAAATTGACAAAGCTTAGACAATATGGCATGATGTGAGTGACAGAAGCATTGAGGAATGAGCTGAAAATCAATGAAGGGCAGCAAGCAAAGACACAGAGAAAACTAAAGCATTAAAAACAAAGTTCAGGGACAAGGTCAGAGAGATAAGGAAAGAAAAAGAAGACATTCAATTGTTACATGGACAGTGTCCCACAACAATTAATAAGAACCAAACAGGTCAAAAGTGATAACAAATTCAGGATTTGGAGGTAGATCTTTAAGGATTACAGTATACATAGTGGATACCCAAGATCAGGCTACAAAGATAAGGTTAGGAATCAGGAACATCCTCTGTGTGGGAATGTGTCCCATATTTTATTAGACTACAGTGAAGCTGAATTAGTCTGGCTGGTTGACTTTAAATAATTAAACTTTCATTTGAAGGAGGATGGTGTAACATTAACTTCCATTACAATCAAAGGTGACAAATAGGAGTGGAGAGATCTTTTTTCATTTTCTCCCACGAGGACAGCCATCACATCTTGAAAAGGGACCAGTCTGGATCTGTAAACAGTTTTGAGGCAGTAACTTATTAGCTACCTTTTTTTCAAAACAGGAATATGACATTAACCAAAATGTGTCTGCCTGGGGTCTAGTCAGTTTATCTAAGCAGTTTTGGATCTAAATAACAGCACAATTGAAGTATGAGAAACAGGAACAAACCTGACATTGTTCTCTCTGAATTGGAATTCCAATTGCTTGTAAACACTTGCTATCAGACATATTTTCTGGTATCTATGTATCCACAATATTAAAATATACGTAAATGTATCAAATGTGACATTCTTGAAATATATTTGAACTAAAATAACTTTTAATAGTTATTGTTTGTTTATTGTTCATTGCCAAATCCCATTTACAAACTATTAAAGCACAGGCTAGCTCCCTGTTCATTTTGAGCACTAAAACTTCCTATTAAGTAGTAATTTGTTCAATTAAGTAATTTAGAGATAATTTGGAACAAAAACCTGAACACCCTGCTGTATTCATGGACCTGACCACTCCTGATTTAACTGAACACTTGAATTTGCTAAATAAATCAACACCTTGCATTCTTTAGAAATGGATGATTAAGGGTTACCTATAAAACCTGCTGGATTGTGGCTCTCCAGGATGGGTTGGCCACCCCTGGTATAGCCTATACTATATAAACTACTGGTTTTAATCTTAGTCCTACATCCAGTAGACTTGTATGACATAGGATTGTAGTAATAGTCTAGTAAACAGTATCACCATGGGCCAGCTACGTAGTCTTTTACAATAAGAATATTAATAAACTGTAGTCTTAAGTGGCGAACACAAAAATAATAAGCAAGTGAGGGAACACAGAGGGAGACGCACTCCTGTCTTTATTTACACATTGATTATCTTTGGGATACCCACAAATAACCATCATGTCTTTGGTTTATCAATGTGTTAGTAACCATGTGTTTATGATAGATTTCATTACTTCATTACTGTATTTTTGTTTTAAGGAATACACATATCCGTTGCTGTAGGGAATTCAAAGATTGGCGCAGCCGTTGTTGTGACATCACTGGCCATTGAAAGATAAAAAACAAATACACTTAAATAGAAGAATTATATGAATACCAAAAAAAGGCTGTTATTCCACTGTAGTGATTATTATGAGGTACCATATTATCAGAGCCTGTCATGTTTACTATATATTTATTAGTAGTGGTAGTATTAGTTGTACTATTCTTATTATCATTATGTCTTCATTAATGTCTTCTGTCAGTCCACAGCAGGACTTTGTCTATGACCTTTGATAGACTAACCACACTGTTCAATACATGACGGGATCAGATATCCTTGAATTCAAAGTCATTGTAAACTAACAATGTTGTGTAAGCAGAATGAAGATGGTTCTTCTTTTCAGATATTCAGGCACTAATCTTCAACAGCGTCATAAATCCTTTTTACAAAGTTGATTTTTCCAGCATTGTCATGAAAAACTGATAGGACAAAGGATCATGGTAATTATATCTTTAATTACCTGCTCTTATAATCTCAGTAGGATATAAATCTCTACATTGTAAAAGGGTATTTTAGTTTTAAATGGCTTGTATTCTTTTCTGAATAACTTTGTCAGAGAACTCCCCTGGTCACCATTATCATCTTAATGGTAAGGACTGAACATGAGTAGATAATTAAAATTAAAAACTTGGGCACTGAGAAAAAGGGTCATTTTAATTCACATGAGAACAGGGAGAAGCAGCATTCAGAATGCAGAACTGGTGATACACATAACATCTACCTTTTATAAATACTTATACCCACTTCATCATTTTGAGAACAATAACTTTTTTCAATGAATTATTTATACAAAACATCTCTGTGAATCAAGTTGGAAAGCAGAAAACTAAACATGATTAGAGATCATAGGCATGCAACATAAACATGCAGACTTTGAGTCCAAATTGTCAACAAAATTGAAAAACAGTTGCTAAGAAATATGTTTTTTGGGGGTTTTTTTACCCTACAGATTAACATTGTATATAGTAAATATGGACTGGAGAGGAGGGCTGTAGTAGAAAATTATTAACCGAAGGAAGACTGTTATTACCAATACGGGGCTAGAATGCCCAAAGGGGAGTTTCATTTTCCACTATGGCTGAATCTGAAGTCAGGCCACTCTGGGATATGTAGTTCTGGAGTGCTGTGGCAAAGTGGTTTGTAGTGCTCCGGTGTATAGGTGAGTTGAGGTGCTCCAACAAAGGACAAACACGAAGTCTACCGGTCAGGTTTCTTTTAATGCCCCTTTTAATCCGGGTTTCAAATAATAAAGCTGGCTCTACCCAGCAATGGGTATTGCCAGTGAAAACTGGACCCAAAATAATAAAGCTGGTTCTACCCAGCAATGGGTATTACCAGCTACAAAACAAAAGGGTTGCAGTCCCGAAACAATAAACACAAAAACACGTCTCCAAACTGGGTGCTCTGGTGCAGGTGCGGTGCTCTGAGTGCTGGTGCTCGTGCGCGTTCAGGTCCGGGCTTCTTGCTGCAGCTCCAGCTTCGTATCAGCCGTCTGGTAAAACAAACACAATACTCCTCAAGGAACCCAAACTTCATTCACAATTCCGTCCTTGTCTCCTCCCATTAACCACAACAAAGGAGCCAATTACGGCGTCACGTCCCCCTAAAGTACCCTAAGCCCCGCCCCCTCCGATAGCTAGTTCAATCACGTCTCCTCCAATTCATGACTGAAACTTCGCTCACCGTACTAGGGCGATGACTCCAGGTACCGTAACGCCGCCCTCTTCCTGAATGGCCGGCTCCCGACTGTCCCCAGGATGAACTGCCCAACCATTCAGTAGGAAGCCCGCAGCTCCTGTTGTACAGTGCCCTCACTGGTCGAGAGGGAGATTTTTGATTCGGATTCATTCGCTCTCCGTCACAGGTGCCTGTATACAAATTGTTCTAAATGAATTACAAATATAAAACAGAAAATAATGGATTGCATAAGTATTCACCCCCTTTGCTATGACACACTTAAATAAGAGCTGATGAAACCAATTGTCTTTAGAAGTCACATAATTAGTTGAATGGAATCCACCTGTGTGCAATTAAGGCATTTCACGTGGTTTCAGGTTAAATACACCTGTCTCTGGGAGGTCCCACATTTAGTTAGTACATTTTCTAACAAAAACTACACCATGAAGACGAAGGAACATTCAAAGCAAATCCAGAATAAGGTTCTTCAAAAGCACCAATCAGGAGTAAGATATAAGAACATTTCCAAGGCATTGAATATCCCCCGGAGCACAGTAAATCCATTATTAAGAAATGGAGACAATATGGCACATCTGTGAATCTGTCTAGAACAAGCTGTCCTCAAAAACTGGGTATCCGGGCGAGAAGGGCACTAGTCAAAAGAGTTACAGTCTTCCACGGCTGAGCTGGGAGACACTGTGCATATAGCAACAATAGTCTGGGTGCTTCACAAAACTGTCCTTTAAAAAAAAAAAACTTGCATCAAATATCATCAAGTTTGCTGGAAGGCATGTGGGAGACTGAGACCAAGTGGAAAAAGATTATATGGTCTGATGAGACCAAAATAGAGCTTTTTGGCCTCAATGCTAAGCGCTATGTTTGGCGTAAGCCTAACACCGCACATCATCCTGAGAACACCATCCCTATCGTGAAGCATGGTGGTGGCAGCATCATGCTATGGGGATGCTTCTCTGCATCAGGGCCTGGAAAGCTCGTGAAGATAGAGGGCAAAATGGATGCAGCAAAGTACAGAGAAATCCTGGAGGAAAACCTGTTGAAGTCTGCAAGAGACCTGGGACTTGGAAGAAGATTCATCTTCCAGCAGGACAATGACCCCAAACATACAGCCAAAGCCACAATGAAGTGGCTTAAAAACAAAAAGGTCAATATCGTGGAATGGCCCAGTCAAAGCCCGGACCTCAATCCAATTGAGAATATGTGGAAAGATTTGAAAATTGCTGTTCACCAAAGGTCCCCATCCAACTTGATGGAGCTTGAGCAATTTTGCAAAGAAGAATGGGCAAAAATTGTAGTGTCCAGATGTGCAAAGCTGGTAGAGACTTATAAATAGACTCATGGCTTTAATTGCTGCCAAAGGTGCCTCTACCAAATATTGACTCAAGGGGGTAAATACTTATGCAATCAATTATTTTCTGTTTTGTATTTGTATTTAATTTAGAACAATTTGTAGATTTTATTTTTCACTTTGACGTTATGGACTTTTTTTGTGTTAATCAGTGGCAAAAACTACTAATTAAATCCATTTTGATTCCATGTTGTAACACAATAGAATGTGGAAAAGTCCAAGGGGGGGGTGAATACTTTTGAGAGTCACTGTATCTGCTCTGTCTCTGGTCCCGCCACAGTTGGAAACATGACGGACTGCTGTATTATATTTTAGAACCATTTTTATTATACCCAGTAAAAAACGTAGTAAACTGATCTTTAAAAATGTGCAAACAAACATGAATCAAAATAAACACAGTTTGACATTTCAAACAACCAGCAGTATAATTTTTTATCCATCCTCAGCACCATTAAATTACTTTGGCTGACGTCCAATTACATATAAGCAAATATTTTCAAACTGTCAAATTACATGCAAGAAAATATTAAACGTTAGCTGGTTTTATGAAACATTTGCAGTAAATAAGAAGAAACAGTCCCTGCCAGTTTTGCCTTCAAGTTGCCTTTGCCAGACAGCTCAAAGCTCAGGTACATTCTCCATAGACAGTGCTCTGAAAGCTCAGGTACATTCTCCATAGATAGTTATCTCAAATATGTTCAGCTTGATTGCAGTCCCTATTGTGGTCCCAGGTTGTCCACATCTCCTACTGCAAACATCTGTCCTGAAATTCACGTCAACCTGGGATTAAATATTGTGCCACATTTCCATCTGCCACTGGGACTGGATCTCTCAGTTCAACCTAATAATTTTTAATTGGGACTCTGTCAGCCTTAGTTAGGATTGTAGATCTCTCACACTGAAGGTGGTTACCTAATGAGCTTCCAATGCGAAGGACAAGAGAGCCGAAATAAGAAATAAGGTCAGGGAACATTAGTGTTGTGAATAAGAGTCACTATTAGGGAAACATTGAAAGTTGTTGAATCAATTTATAATTATCAATTTAAAAAAACATGATACATATCTTCGACTTTGTGTAATGTCTGATTACAAATTGATTGCAGATTGCAGAAGGTACCAGATGAGACTGAGTTTTTTATCATCTGGGTGCAGTGGGTTTTTTTTTTAGTTTTTCTGAATGTATATAGAATTTTGAGGCAGTTAACAGACTAAATAGGCGTTTTTCTGGTTTGTTCGTTTACCCTTTCAAGACCAAGCATTTTTCAGTGTGATGCTCCCCCAGGACCAGGCATTTTTTGGCTGTAGTTGACTATCTTCCTATAAAAATTTGCAAAAATAATCTAGTTTTTACAGTAGCATTTTGTAAATAGTGTCCTTTTTTTCAGAACACTCTGGGGAACATAAAATATAAAGTACTTTATAAAGTACTTCAGAAACCATACAAATGTTTCACTTTTTTCCAACACAATATATATATATATATATATATATATATATATATATTATATATATATATATATATATATATATATATATATACACAGTACTGTGCAAAAGTATTAGGCAGTTGTGAAAAAATGCTGTAAAGTAAGAATGCTTTCAAAAATAGACATGTTAATACATTATATTTATCAATTAACTAAATGCAAAGTGAGTGAACAGAAGAAAAATCTACATCAAATCAATATTTGGTGTGACCACCCATTGCCTTCAAAACAGCATCAATTCTTCTAGGTACTTTTTGAAGGAACTCGGCACGTAGGTTCGCCGAAACATCTTGGAGAACTAATCACAGTTCTTCTGTGGATTTAGGCATCCTCAGTTGCTTCCCTCTCTTCATGTAATCCCAGACAGACTCAATGATGTTGAGATCAGGGCTCTGTGGGGGCCATACCATCACTTCTAGGACTCCTTGTTCTTATTTACACTGAAGATAGTTCTTTATGACTTTCGCTGTATGTTTGGGGTCATTGTCATGCTGCAGAATAAATTTGGGGCCAATCAGATGCCTCCCTGATGGTATTGCATGATGGATAAGTATCTGCCTGTACTTCTCAGCATTGAGGAGACCATCAATTCTGACCAAATCCCCAACTCCATTTGCAGAAATGCAGCCCCAAACTTGCAAGGTACCTCCACCATGCTTCACTGTTGCCTGCTGACACTCATTCAAGTACCCCTCTTCAGCCCTTCGGCGAACAAACTGCCTTCTGCTACAGCCAAATATTTGCTGTGCTCAGTCTTGCCATGGTGTATGACTTTTGACAGTAAACTGTCTTCAGCAACCTCACCTTGTTAGCTGAGTTTGGCTGTTCCTCACCTAGTTTTATTCCTCCTACACAGGTGTTTCTGTTTCAGTTAATTGTGATTGTGTTTCAACCTACATATTGAATTGATGATCATTAGCACCTGTTTGGTATAATTATTTAATCATACACCTAACTATATGCCTACAAAATCCTTGATTTTGTACAAGTGTACCTAAAAGAATTGATGCTGTTTTGAAGGCAAAGGGTGGTCACACCAAATATTGATTTGATGTAGATTTTTCTTCTGTTCACTCACTTTGCATTTAGTTAATTGATAAATATAATGTATTAACATGTCTATTTTTGAAAGCATTCTTACTTTACAGCATTTTTTCACACCTGCCTAAAACTTTTGCACAGTACTGTATATATATATATATATATATATATATATATATATATATATATATATATATATATATATATATATATATATATATATACATAATTCAATTAATTTCATTATGTATTATGTATAAAGCATTAGTAATACTACTTAGAGATACTTAGAGATACATGCATAAAAAGGTGTTATTCTATCAATACCTTACAATACTTCCTGAAAGTTTTGTTGAAAAATACTGGAGTTTGGGAAAATTGCAAGACATTGTTTCAATGACATTTAATTTATTTTCATGGTCTTTATAAGCAATAATGGTCACTATTCTGGATTTATTTTCTCAAAATAAATATTTATAAATAAAATAATAGTTATTCATTCCATTATTATCAGTAATGTCAAAATATCGGTGAACAAAGAAATATAAATATTTACAACATTTTTTCTGAGTATCACGTAATATATATTGTTTATTGATATAATATATATGTTGTATATAATATATAGCCATATATATATATATTGTGTACTCTGTTTTATTACAAGACAATATAAATGTTCTGATATAATTATAAACGTCAAAACACCAGAGTTGCAGTGTTTCCCGTTTTTTTTTTTTTTTTTCAAGGACACTAAAAAATTCCGTAAAGATGAAAACATTTCTCCGACGAAATTTGACAGGAGGCGGGAAACTGTCTCCGCCCTTTGACCCTTTAGACACTAACTGCCCGTCTCAGTGTAAGCATCATTTTTTTTTTTTTTTGATAGTCAGAAAGTGAACACGGGTGCCCCTCTCATCCCCCACCTGCCCCCCCCCCCCCCCCCCCCCAGTCCAACTATACCGGAAAATTCGGCCGTTTACGTTTGCATGCAACCTATGACACTCAGTAGTCAAAAAAAAAATGCAGCACAATGTGGCAGTACCATGGTCTTCGGAAGCCACATATGATGATCATGTTAACACAATCACGGTCCTTAAACGGTTAAGATGTATTATGCAGTATGCGTTATGAATCCGAGTCAACAATCTCCCTCCCGACCTGTGAGGGCGCAGTATAACAGGAAGAGTGTACCCCGGACTGTATGATTTGACAGTTCATTCCAGGGTCAGTCGGAAGTCGGCCATCCAGGAAGGGGGTGGAGCCACAATATACATGATTGCACTCGCTACCGAAGGGGGCGGGACTGAAGGTATATCGGGGGATGTGGCCAAGCAATCTGCTCCTTTGTTAAGGTAACAGGAAAGGCCTGTAAAGAACGTACTGTGATTTAAACTGTGAGTGTTTATCATGTTGTTTTTGTCTATCTCTTAATAATTGCATTTGTCATTGTTAGATGGCTAAACTATCTCGGAGCTATTCACTGTTGGGATTTGTGACCGTGTCTGTGTATAGTGTGTGCTGTTATTATTTCAGGACTGAACCCTGTGGTTTTACTGACTTTACACATTGCTCTGTATAGTCAGTATTATTTAAAAGCAAATAATAAAGCTTTGTTTTTCACCATTGAACTGTTGTTAAATTGTTGTTACTGAGCACTGCATCACTTCTACACTACAAACCACTTTGCCACAGCTAGACACTTATTTATAAAATTATTTAAATATAACTTTTTAAGATTTATTGAAAACATACATATAGCTATTGGCAAATATCCAAATAACTAATAAACAGCTCTCGGAAAACTAAAACAGGGCTCTCCCCAGTGTTTAATATCAAGATACTAAATGGACTTACTTTCACTGTTCTGGAGGCTTTGGCTTTGTGCACACTCCAGTCGCCCCATAGACAGGGTTCTGAACGACAAATAAATTTGAATGGCTTTAACTCTTAAATGTTACACTAGACTCAATGCTTATGCAGTTGGGACGACCTTGTTCAGACTGCTGATTTGTTCAGAGTACTGATCATAATATGTACCATACTAAAAATGTCATGTCTAGTTTTTATTTTATGATTTTGATGATTGTATCTCATTGACAACCAATTTAAAGATCAAACAGTGACATTTGGTGGTGACATTTAGATCTGCTGCCATTTGAGTCAATTGAATAGAACCCACTGTCTTTAATTCAGACATGAAATATAATAAAAATAATACCAGAAATGTTTACAGTGTAACTTCCATATACCCTAGATTCCTTCAGAGAAAGCTGATGTCATCAAATGTCATTCTGAAGTGTGTATTTGTTTTTTGTTGATTGGATGTTGAAATGGATTGGACCTTGGGGGCTCAGGCAATGACATTTTCCCTTGTAGAACAAGGAATAACATTAGGTTATGATTATGCCTGTGACTTTTGTTCACTGGAAAAAAAGCAATTCTGATAGAGGAAGAACTTTGTCACATAAATTGATGGTCTCCTAGTGGGCATCAGTCCAAATCACCACATCATCCAGGACAACAGTCAATCTATGCTTGAGAGAGAGGCCCAGGGCTGAAGGAGTGTTCAGGTCAGAATTGTGCAGAGCTGTAAGGAGAAGCTCTCATGGTTCCTGGTGACATTGTGCTTGACTGCAGCCTGTGCCAATGTCCATCACCCTTCAAATCAGTATATTCACAAGCTGTCCAATCTGTGTGCCTGCAATACACTGAGATCAAAGATGTTTGAGTGTTGTTGGGAAAATGAATTGACAGCCTGTGGTTTTCTCCTGCAGTCTGAGGTTTGATACCAGGCTCCAGCATCATCTGCATTGGATACCCATTAGGTCACCACCATCCAAGAGATTTGCAATCCTAATGCTGATAGAGGGTCATCACGAACCGGTTTGATGTTGCTGCCGATGGAAGGAAATGGGATGGTAGGTGGGAAAACGGAACACACAAGTAGATACCATGAAATTGGACAAGGGGATCTACATATCTGTAGGTGACTGTGAACAGTACACTTTCATAACATATCCTTGCTAGGATACAATTTAGCCAAATATTGTCCAATTGAATATTTGAAACTATGTTCTGTATTTTTGTTTCAATAAAGGGTAGTTTAAAGAAACAGACTGAGCCCATTCCATTGTCCTTCAGAAAGGAGATTGATGACATGCTCCCTGTAGCTATTGCTAGATGTCTGCCAGCTCTTAAATGTAATATTCCCAACAAACCATTTGTCTAACATAACTTCTGTCTGTGTTTGAGACAGACCCTGAGGCTAAAGGTTCAGAGTATAATCTACTTAAACCAATTTATTACTGAACCCAGTATTGTATTTCTGCAGCACCTTCTATGCAAAGCAAAGCCTTGTTTCTTGTTTATGGAATATGTAAGGCGATTTATGTTTTATGTTACAAGTGCCAAAGAATAAATAGATGCGCTTGCTAATAAATAAATGCTTTGAAAGCTCATCAATCTAACACGCTCATTAGTCCTACCAGATTAGCAGTTCCTCAACAGGCTTGATTGCACAGATGATTGACAGGTTGTTACAATCTAGAAAGGGCAGCTTTAGTTGCTGAAGTTAGTGAAACGGAAGGTGAAAAGGTTAGGAGATATGTTATCTGATTGTCTGGTGGGTGTTCTGTCTCATTTGCAATGAATTGATTGTAAAACCTAATTACCAAAGTCACCTCAACGCTAACAGTGTGTGCTTATGAGTTCAAATTTACTGAATAAGGCAGCTTTTAGAAAATAAAAGTATAATATTGGTTTTATAGAAACGGCACTTGTTTGTGTTTGCATGAAACTGTTTCCAATAAGACTTGGACCCACAAGTGTTCATATAACCACAGTGATTGACAGAAATGCATCATATCATAAAGAAGCACTGTGTCAGAGTAAAAATGAAAATTAATTCCAAAAAGATTTTACTTATTTATTTTTTTTTTTTTTTTGTATTTTAACAAATTTTACAATCTTTACAAGGGAAAATAAATTCTGGAAAAATGAAATGATCTACAAATACATTTTGAGATTTATAGTGTTTTATTAAATTGGCCACTGTGGGATTCATGCATGCATAATCTTTCATAGTCACTTTGAAAACCAACGTGCATCTGTATTTCTAACATTTTTCATCAATATTTGTTGTTGTTTGTTCATATAATACTACAAATATTAGACTATAATGCTGTGACTGTGAATCACATGCAATTAAAATGCTGAATCTTCAATTACAGTTCATGTACGTTTTGACAGTATGCTATGAATACTTCTATGAACATTAGTCAGTTTTCTCAGAGATTCTAAAGGAGTATGCACACAGTTACACAGTGTTAAATAGAATTTATGAAGCTGTTATCAATTGCACATAGTGTCCCATTCAAATAAAGCGTTACCTCAGAAGTTGTCGTCCAAAAAATCACCTTGAGATATACCAGGAGGAAACAGGCAATAAAATGCAACGTAGTATAGCTGGGATAACAGATAAACCTTTTACAGTCATGACATCATCCATTTGCATTTACTGGGTGGTGTGAGTAAAAGTGTGGGTATATGGGTTAGTAATTAAACACCCTGCTGTTGTATGATTGCATTGTCTTTAAATCACACCACTTATTGTCTGTCACAAAAGTCTTAAAATAGGTTTATATTCTTCCATTCTTTATCCAGCCAGGACCAGCAGCTGTACAATGCAACCAGCAGAAGAAACAGAAGGTTGTTAAAAGAAAATCTGCTTTTCTAAAGGCAGCATTGTAATTTGATTGCTTTACCCTGACAGCAGTCGATACTTGGATGAGCACTTGGTGCTCTTTTTCTTCACTAACTGACATGCTCAGGTAATTATGCAGCTGTGATCATGCAGATTATCAATCAATACAGGATGAGTGTTTTAGGTGAAATCGGGATGTGTTCATGGGATTTCTTATCATGTATTTCAAAGGAAATTCATAATTGCTCAGGCTTTATTGAATGGTTTACCAGATGCTTTCAACTGCCAGTCAGCAGTTGATGTGAGTTTCAGAAAGAACCAGAGAGGATAAAGTTCACTAAGCCAATGTAAAGGTCATTGCCCACCAGATCTGTTCTGTCATGTATCACCTAGCTTTCGGAACTGTTGCGCTTAAGTTGATAGCACAGCAGATGTGTTACACACTGTTACATTGAGTATGACAGATAACACATGAGGGTGGGACTCATCAAGGTTTTTATGTAAAAATGCAACTTGAACCATTTTTTGTGAATAAAAAATAAAATAGCTAATGAGCTCTATTTATTGTCTAAAATGCTGAACGTCAACTTTCATTCACGTACAAAGGTTTCAAAGGTTTCCTTAAACCCAGATGGAGGTTTTACCTGTTTCAAACACATTTACCCATTGTGCCTGTGAGTGCTGTAACACTTTTAATGAACTTTTAATGAGATTGCTACGATCACTTGTAATGGGCTAATCATTCTTTGGTAAACAGCAGGAATTAGACAGATTCTCTTTCTCTATGTATCATTTCCAAGGCTGTGTGTTTAGCTTGTGCTTTGATTCTTGTGTTCGCTGGCAGGCTGTCAGAGCCTAACATATTGTTCTAATTTCCTTTTCAAAAGGTCATATAGACTTGGATATTTAGTATAGTAGATGCAAATTCAATTTCCTTTTTGCTAATTAAATCCCCCTGTCCTTGTACATTGATTGGACAAATTTAGTTTTTGCAAAAATGATGCAAAAAAAAAACTATTTAAAAAACAAACTTAGTTCTTAGTGTTTGAATTTGCTTGCAATTTGATTACAATTAGGTCCTATACCTGTATGTTATAAGCAAAGGTGATGTACTGTTAATATTGTTTTTTATTAATTTTGACCATTTTAAAGTCATTATTTGATTGAAAAACTGATTTTTTACAACACTTGATCAAAATGTCAGGTAATGTCAGGTTTTACTGTACCTAGTTTTGAAACGTACGCTTCAGTACATCCAGCCTTTATCTTTAATATAGAGTTCTAACTTTCCATGGAAGTATGAACCCTATTTCCATGGATTACTGAACAGACTGTAGAATAGGTAAAAGGTCATATTTCTTACAAGCTGCCTTGTTTTATAGCGAAAGCTAATTAGCCCTTTCCTCTCTCTTTACCTTGCGAGAGGCTTTATTCGAGATTATTATGACCTTTTAAAGAACTAAGATCTGTTCTCAAATGTCATAGGAAACTTAAACCAATAAATTCACCTTGAAAAAAATGTATATATTATGCGGTTGGCAAATGTCGGCTGCAGAAACATTTACAATCGCTGAAAACCTTTTTGAACTTTTCATATCCAATTTATATCTGAAGCCAAACTGTCAAAATGTATTATTTATGTTACAAAGAATGTAAAAGAACTATTACCGGTTGACTATACCTACAATCAATGAGATAAAATATAATGGGATCATATTCACAGAACTTTTTTATGGTCTCTTTTGCAGCAGCATCCCGAAAGAGAAAGCCTCTTGTAAAATTCACAATGTTTCAGTGACGCATGTGTTCATCGATTCTCCCTTTCTGAGGTTGAATATCATTTTTCTGACTAATCACTGCTAGCCCCAGTCCTGATCAAACCACACTGGACCACTTCTCTCCAGGTACTGACGTACTGTACACAATAACTGTACTTGTTAAGCCACAAAGTTGTATTTAGTCACTCTATTTAATTTTATTTAGAAGGTGAATTGGGAATAATTACTCACTCACACCAAGGTCTCATTTCCATTAAGTTGCTTGGACAAGAGGCAGCACAATAGAATGCTTTTAAAAAACAAGTAGACACTTAAGCAATATATTGACGGTTATCCCCAAAAAAGAATCAATTAGCACATGTTGACATATCCTTATATAATTGAGTTTACTTTTAAAACAGTTACAATTTGATATTAACTGCATACCTAGTGGGAGCTCATTGTATGAAATAATCATCCATGTGTAGTCTAGGAAACTACAGAAGTTTAGTTAGTGCTCCAAGATGGAGTTAGGTTTTGGTTTTGTTTTTATTTATTTTTGTTTTTGTAAATAATTAAAAGAGCACAACCGCATTTTAAACTTAAATAAGGTGTTAGGTCAGGTAGGAGCAAACAAATGTGAGTGAGTGAAGCATCGTTACATATGGTGGCAGCATGTGTGGGTGCCCCTGTAGACCCAAAAAGAAAAGAAATGGAAGATTCAAAGGCGCTGATCAAGAGGATCAGGATCCAAAGAAATACAGGAGCTGGGGTTTACCCCGTTCGAAATAAAGGAGAGGGAGCCAACAGAGCTGGAGCTGCTGCTCCAGAAGTGTGAGTCTGCAAGAGAAGCTCCGCTGCCTCCAGCCCCAGAGGGAGAAGCCCTGCTTTCTCCAGCTGCAGAGGGAGCAGTCATGCTGTCTCCTGAGCCAGAAGAGGTGGTTGTTGCCGTTTCCAGAGCCATGAGCTGCAATCAAGGGGGAAGAGGTGTAGAACGCACCTACACCATAGCTCCAGCCTCCAACCCTGAAAGCTCGTCCAGCACCTGTCAGTATGGTCCCTTGCCCCATGCTCCAGGACACCCTACCAAAGGTTCTGGACTTCCTATCGCTGGACCTAGAGCCCAGGAGTGTGCTCCACTAAACACAGTTCCTCGTCTGGTCCTCCACTGCGCTCCCCCTGTAGCCCCAGACGTTGCTTGGGCTCCTCCTGCCTGTTGTTGTGTTCCCCCTGGCGTTTCAGAGGTCGCTTAGCTGGTGCCAAGCCTCGAACTTCTGCCTGCTAAGCCAACCACCAGGTCTCTGGTTGACGCGCCAGTCACCCCTGTCACCTCGGTGGGGTCACTTGTCGTCGGTTCATGGTCCCTTCTTGTGGGCACCGGAGGAAGGGCCGAACCACCCTCAAGCCCGCCCGTGGTAGAGGACAAAGACCAAAGAGATGGGACTTGAGGGCGGGTTATCCTTTAAGGGTGGAGGGAGGTAGTCGTGGTATGGCCTGTATCTTAAAAATACCAGAGGGAGGATGTGTGCCAGACTAGGGGGAGGAAGAGGACAAAAAATGTAGTCCAGGATGGGTTATAAAAGGCTACATCCCCCAGAATGCCACAGGAGGGAAACAGGATGAGTCATCTGGGCTGCGTTCAATCAACATAACGCTTTTTTGTGGCACTACGAGGTGGAAATTAGGTCTTACTGAATGGTATGTTAGCAAACATTTTCAAAAATGGAAGGCAAAGTTGCAATGGGGTTAGTTTTGCAGGAGTTTCTGGAAGATAGACAGCATCATGATTACTTGACAGTATACTCAGCAACAAATATTGCAGCGTTAGCAGCTGATACAGCTGTGAACTCAGAACAGTGAGGGTAGAAAATTAAGTTGAGAATGCTGTGGTATAGCCTGCTACACCGATGCTGCATTTAAAGCTCATCATTGGATGGAGCGAGCAACCTGCCTGCTATTAGTATATAAACTAGGGGAAATGTTTGTCCGGGGCAGTCTTTAGTCTGTGTGAAGCGAGGCTGTCAAAAAGGTAGAGTGGAGACCTTTTTGTGTGTATTGTGTTAAAGTGTTTTGGACTGGTAACCAGCTTAGCCAACCACGTGTAGTTTAGGAAACTACAAAAGTTTAGATAGTGCTCCAAGACGGAATTAGGTTTTGATTTTGATTTTGATTTTTTTTTGTTATTGTAAATAATAAATAAAAGAGTGCAACCGCGCTAAAAACTTAAATACGGTGTTGGGTTAGTGTTTTAAAGGAGCAAACAAATGTGAGTGAGTGCAGCATTGTTACACTCACTCACGTCGTAACAATGATATATAATATATAATATATATATATTATATATATATATATATATATATATATATATATATATATATATATATATATAGTAGATAGATAACACTAGGTTGTGCAAATACTCTCTCTTTGGTACTGGTATCCACAAACAACACAGCTCAGTGATCCAGTTGGCTTCATAGTGCAGACGGGTTTGTTTCAGTTTCAGTTAATACCTCCTGTGGCAGGGCTGGTGTTAATTGGTTCCCAATTTAGAGATGGCCACCTGTATATAAGAGGATCCAGCCCCTTTGTTCCAGGCTCATTGCGGTTCATGAGCGGAAGCTGCAGACTGTGCTCTCTGTCCTGCACTGAGTAGCCCTAGCTTATTTTATTTTTTATTTGTTTGTTTAAAACAAGTTGTTAATAAGTGTGCAGCAGGTGCTAAATGGGTCTTTCTCCTCTCTACCACACCTCCCTACAAAAAATCTGCACAGCCCTACTTGGTACTACATTTATTTGCTTCTTGCTCAGTAGCATGTTTCAACACCATGGCTGAACTTTGTGTAGAGGAGAAAAGTCACTCGTAAATGTTTCATGGTGATCCAACTAAATGTTGATGATAATATTGAAGTAAATGTTCTGTTAAAATAAATTTTCTTCAATGTGCCCCTTCTGATTTGAGCGTTGCCTGACCTATTGCAAATTCTTAGTGAGCGCTCCCTGTCATGCCTGCGTCTCAAGAGACAAGCCTCCACCTCCATTTAGGAGAACTTTGTATTATGTATTGTGTGTGTTTTAAACACGAAGGAATCAATTTACGAGGCCTAACAAAGTTGTAACCTCTGATAATGCACACAGACACTGCAAGTTGTCATTAACAAATAGGTAGTAGGCTTACTTCTGAATTAATCCAATGTGATTCTTCATATGAAGATTATGTTTTTCTCCCCAAAATGTAATTTAAATTAGAAAGCACACTGGTTAATCAACATTCCTGCCAAACGTAATCTTAGTAAATCGAACCCTTAGAGAATAGTCTTTTTTTATGATAGCAATACTATTAACTACTGTATAGGAAACAATAATTTGAACTACTGTTGTTTTGTTTTTACCAGCAAAAGAAGCCTTAAAAGCAATCAATAAGTAATTTATTAGTTGGACATATTTTCATGATTCATGTCTTCTACGTTGCTTGGGGTGTAAATGAATTGTCTGTGAACAGACAGCAGCTTCATTTTATGAAAATCATTGGGGAATCTGATTACTTTAATTAAGAACTAGTGTATCATGAATAAACAGATGACAAGGCTAGCGTCAATATAGACAAGTTTTTGCAAAGAAATAACAACTTAACAATATCTAAGAACCCTTGAATTAAATTAGTAGTTTATTTCAAGTGTTGTACCTTCTAAGGCTTTCTCCTTTTAGAAAACAATGGCTCTCTGTGCTACAGGGAGATCTGCATACAATTAAGATCTCAGTATATTAATAGTGAATTCAGTGACCCTGGTACTGAATTCAATGCAGTGGATTATCACCAGTGAGTATTAGTTCACAGGGGATACCAATGTCTGTGTTACCATTGGTTTTACTTTGGAAAAATTGTAGTTTTAGTATAACATCCTCTTTATATTATATGGTAGATCTGAAACTCATTTGTATCAGATAGTTTGTATTGGCTGGCTTGCATCAGATAGTTTGGGTCAGATAGAAATGACGAAGAGCAGTTGAAAGGCCCAAGCAATTAGTCCCAGGAAACGTTTACACAAAGGGTAACTTCTAGTTTAAAACTATTATGAATTATCCAACTAGAAGGAGCAACAGGGAGCTCAATACACAATAAGCACCCACCTCAGCCGAGGAATCCAATGCCGTCGCAGGCAGGTTCCGTCAACAACACAGCGGCAGCAACACCGTTGCAGGCAGGGTCCATCAACAACACAGCGGTAGCAACGTCGTCGCAGGCAGGGTCCAGTAACGACCAGTGGCAGGCAGAGGCTGGCAACGACTCAGTGGCAGGTAGAGGCCAGCAGCAACGTTGTGGTGATCAGGGTCCGGCAACGACCCACCGGCAGCAACACTGTGGTGAACAGAGTCCGGCAATGATACAGCAGCAGGCAGAGGCCGGCAGCAACACAGCGGCAGCATCACTGTAGTGGACAAGGTCTGGCAATGATACAGCGGCAGCATCACTGTGGTGGGCAGGGTCTGGCAACGATACAGCAGCAGCAACATTGTGGTGGTCAGAGTCCGGCAACGACACAGCGGCAGCAACATTGTGGTGGGCAGGGTCCGGCAACGATACAACGGCAGCAACGTTTTGGTGGGCAGGGTCCAGCAACGACACAGCGGCAGCATCACTGTTGTGAGCAGGGTCTGGCAACGATACAGCAGCAGGCAAAGGTCAGCAGCAACGTCATCGTAGGCAGGGTCCTTCACCCATCCCTGTGAATTAAAGGTATTATTTCATTTTTTCTTCAGCTATATTGTAAATTTGCATTTTGCATAATGGTTTATTCTATAGGCTATAACAATGCTGTGTGAAAAAAAAAAAAAAAGTTGTGTTGGACCAGTATTAGCTATTAAGTATGTTAAAGGGGTGAAATGGCTGGCCATAGATACAGGCAACTGAAACTTAAGTAGAACAGCTTAGGTGGTCTTTTTCATTATAAACCTTCTGCATGTGTTTCATGAAAACATAAGTGTTTGGCTTAAAAAAAAACAAAAAACTTAAGTCAGTGTATATTTTGAAAAAAAAACTTTATTGACCACAATTTTATTGGATCAATCAATGGTCTCCATGAAGTTTGATTGAAAATACATAGCAAATATTTAAGAACAATCCCAAAAAATGATAAAGGACATCATGATGAAATTAATTTATGTACTCAATAACCATTCTATATAATGGACAGAAAAACATCTCTGACCATGTATGCCAATATCTTCTTTTTGTTAGTTACAAAAGATTGATATATTTTTTCCTATTTGTACCTTTTTGCCCATATGCCTACATAAGGAAGGCACATAGCAGTCACAGATCATCAGATTTACATGGGCAAATGCTTGGAGATCACGGATGGCTCATGGGGGCAGGTTTGTAATGGTGGCATGGCAGTTATTACATTATTGGTTGGCAGGTTATTACGTTTATCAAGCAAGCTGAGTTATTACAATATGAATATAAAATTATTACATTATCGGTTAGTTATTACATTAATGGTTGTTAAGGTCGTACACTCATAACCATCGTGGAGCAAGTCTTCATGGGACTTTTAGTAGAAGAAGTACATAAACATCCACATTACAACCCCTCATTTAAAGAATATAGAGTTGCCCAAATAATAGAAACAGTGTTGGTGTTTTCTTATTCAGAAAACACATAGGAAAGGACTGGAGAGAAAAGCCTGTGCCACACTTTGCTGGGAATTGCCAGTATGTGGAGTGTGACTGCAAGTCTTTCTGCAGGTGTCGCTGCATCCCTGTTTATTTTTGTGTTGAAGCAGTGGTCCCAGTCTGTTTAGCAGATCGTCAAATCTTTCACCTGTCATTCTAAAATACCTACAGTACCTCTCACTGTCACATTCTCTCACTATGATTTATTTATTATATTCGTTAGCAACCATAGATGACAATAGTTTGTCACTGGGTCTGGACTACTCAAATGACCCATCCACACTCATCCACATACACAGGAGAGAAGGTATGTGTCGTGTGAGAAGTTTGTAAGGCAAGGTGGACAGGAATCAATAAACTGAAGTGCATTTTTTTTTTTTTTTATCGTGCTTACCGCTCACAGGTCCAGAACAACACTTCAGTATGACCGTGTTTACACGATCCCGGTCATTAAAGGGTTAAACACATCCTCTACACATTGAATCAAGGCTGTATGGCTGCCACTGGTGACCCAATGCCCTACTAATCATGTGAAGGCCTGTGTTTATCATTTATTGTCCTAAGCTATTAAACAGCACTGTACCATGTTATTGTCTCTAAAAAATTAGTTTTCCTACTTATATTTTTCAGCTGCGAGCGAAGACTCCTCAATTTAGTGCAAAATGACTCAAATTAAATAACTGTCACAGATTTTTTGATGAAAACAGAAAAAAATATCCTAACAATCATTTCAATCATTACAGTGTAGGTGCAATTGCTTGACAGAGGTCTGCATTTCATGCTAACCCATCTTCTTTATCCAAGAATATAATAGTGTTGTCTGCAGCCAGAAGTGAAAGAATTTGCTGTGAAAATCAAAGTGGTTCTGTATTCTCCACTACAAACAGCCAGATATTCAATATTTTCATTTGAACACCATTTAAAGGGTTGGAAAGGAAACAAAATAACTGTTATATTAGTATGCCAGTCAGTCAAAAAAACTGAGAGCACAGAGTGAACCTGACTTCAAGGTAAAGGCTGTGCTTTTTACATTTTGAAATCTTTGCGCATACATTAAGTGCTTCAAGGTTTATAGATGTCCCCAGTAAAACATTTTACTGCAGATTTAATAAGCATTGTTGGTTCTTATGTTAATCTAGTAATTGTGGTTCAGGGGGCAGGAGCTGGGTGCCACCATATCCTTTCATCTCCTGTCATCAATCAAATCTACTTCCTATTTAAATCATTATTCACACCCTATGCAGTTATCTTGTGCTTTTTGTTCAACCTAAGAGACTGTAAGACCCCCAGCTAAAAAACCTTTTCATGTAAAAAACAGCAAGAAATAGTAGAATATAAATAAATCAAAGCGTCCTGTATATCTGGAGCCAGGTGGCACCCTAACTACACCTTTAGTTTTGTAGCTGAAAGCAGGCTTGGAAAAGGACACACTTTCTCCAAGCTGCACTGATTTTAATGTGGAACATGGAATGATGTGCTTTAGCACCAAAAATCGCAGAAACATCAAAAGGCAAATGAAGCACAAAAATGCCAAGCTTCCCAGTCCCTGCCATTGAAAAGCATCCCCATAGCATGATGCTGCCACCACCATGCTTCACAGTAGGGATGGTGTTACCTGGGTGATGTGCTGTGTTGGGTTTTCATCAGACAAACGCTTTGCATTTGGCCAAGTAGTTACATTTTTGTTTCACTGGACCACAGAATATTTTGCCACATCTTTTCTCCCACATGCCTTTTTGCAAAGTGGGATTTTACATGGTCTTCTTTCAGAAATGGCTTCCTTCTTGCCACTCTTCCATACAGGCCAGATTTGTAGAGTACCTGAGCTATTGTTGACACATGGACAGTTTTTCCCATCTCAGCCATGGAACACTGTAGGTCTTTCAGAGTTGTCATTGGCCTCTTGGTGGCTTCTCTGACTAATGCCCTTCTTACCCTGGCTGCTTAGTTTTGGAGGATGGCCTGCTCTAAACAGATTCTGGGTGGTGCCGTATACCTTCCACTTCTTAATGATCGACTTGACTGTGCTCCAAGGGATATTCAAATTAGAAATCTTTCTATACCCCTCGACTGATCTGTGCCTTTCCACAACTTTATCCCAGAGTTGTTTTGTAAGCTCCTTGGTCTTCATGGTAGTATCTTTGCTTTGAATGCACTACCTAACTGTGGGACAGGTGTATTAATCTGAAATCATGTGAACCACTTTTATTGCACACAGATTGACTCAATTTAACTTATTGTGTGAATTCTGAAGGCAATTGGTTGCACCTGAACTTATTTAGGAGTGTCTTAGCAAAGGGTGTGAATACTTATCTAATGAAGACTTTTCTTTTTTTTCACATATTGAAAGTGTTGAGTAAGTTGTGTAAATAAAAGGGGAAAAAATCCCATTTAATGCTTTAAGATTTCATGTTGTAACACAACAAACTGTGAAAATGTCCAAGGGGTGAATACTTCCTATAGGCACTGTGCCAACTATCAATCCATATAGCAAACATTGATGTATATATAGCAAATATCAATCCATATATATTCACAGTCTTATGCTTCCACATCCATGTACAGCTATGGCCAGAAGTTTTGCATTACCTAAAATTTTAGGATTGAGACCATGTAAAACTATATGAACATAATTTAGGTGTACAGTATTTAATGTTAGAATGTTAGTATTTAATGTTTTGTCAGTTCTTCGTTAAGTATATGGAAAACTACAAAGGCTGTGTAATTCAATATGTTAAGATAACGTTATTCAGCAGGTTTCATTCAACTTTATGAAGCAAAATTTGTTAAATCTATAGGGTGATACAAAGCCTTTCTCCATAGCTGTAAATTACAATACAAGTAAGTCTGGCACAAGTTAGATAAATCAGATACAATATCCCATAACCCGGTGATATTAATTGACTGGCATCACTTTAGCAGTAATATTATCAATGTTAGCTATTGGAGGGATATAGGATTCCTGAAGAGAGTTATGGCATATCTTTGTGAGCACACTTTGGGTGGCAGTACTGCTTCCTCTGTTCCACAAAATGACTCATAAGAAAGGTCAACTGGACATATTAATAATGTATTATAGAAAAAACATAAATAAACATATTAATGCCAATGGAAGTGTTCCATTAAATACATGGAAAACAAATCCAAACCCAGGAGTCCTTTAGCACTGTTTGTTTGTTCTGTTGTTTTTCTGTTGGGCAGTGATTTCTGCTCCTGTTTCCCACAAGGACTCATGAGCTGGGAACTGTGACAGACATCTGTTCTGTAAGGCTATGCAATGGATCAAACTACCGGTGGCCATAGGAGTCAGTGTGGGTCACCCAGTAAGAATCACAACTCCGGTACACTATGCACCTTCTACCACTGAGGACGGGGAGACTTCCAGAGCACTTCTATAAATCATGCCTGTGCTCTGCTGTAAGCTGGCAGTTCAAGACTGTTTCTATCTTTAGTAAGGCTGGCCGGAATAACCTGATCCACCTCATTGCTCATTTATTAAATTCAATTAATGACAAAGTCACACCGAACTGAACCTCTGAAATGTTAAGAAGGCAACATGTTTAAATCTATTATAACCTTATGTTTTACTTTCATTGCAACACCGAAAATATGAAGAACAAAAAAACGTTATCAGCACTATATTAGTGTTTTTATGGAAGGTTTGTTATAACAATGGACCTGTAATATAATAAGAGCAGTACAGTAATGCAATTCATTTGTTTTTCAAAGTAGTCTTTTATCAATACTATACCATGCCTTCTAACACTATTTAATTAATCTTAGAAAAGTAACAATTAACTGATATGTGTTTTGAAGGAGGTTGAAGTGGACTGTTTGATTCTTTCCTGGAAGTGTTCCGATATTTCCAAACTTCATTAGACTAAAACCTTTAGCTGTATAGTGTTTCACGCTTCGAACCCAATTAAATTACAAAGCACCAGTTCCACTCACAGTGAGTCAAAATTTTAATTTCCTTGAATGGCCATTATGAATTTAAACAGCCCCATTAAACTGTTACAATGCTATAGCCACCGTGCTCAATCCAGCAAGGTTCACTTTGTGGTAAAAAAAGCAGTGATTATGTAATGCAAATAGTCCCTTTGAACTTTTAATGCCTATTTTAGAATGTGTTGGTTAATTGAGAAGAGGTATAATTCAAAGGTGACTTTTGGATTATTATTTTTCTAGTTAATAAGAGGAAAAGCCATTTTCATATATAATGATATCATTATCGGGGACAAATTAAGTTATATTAGGTGGCTGTAAAGGTCTTGGTTTTAACCGAGGGGGCTGAGGTAATGAAAACGGTATTTGAATGTTTCTGTGGAAAGATTGTACGATTATTATATCTGAATCCCTGTACAGCATGACACCAGGGTCTGGTTTAATGATATAAACCGTGGTAAATATTACCTTTACGTTTAATAGAAATAAGTGGATAAAAAACTAAAGTTGTTTGTCTAAAAGTTGTACTGAACTATGGTTGAAGCTAACTGTACTTAACTATCGCTATAATAACTGCATTTGAAAAACACATTTTCAAAAGAATAGCAAATTGGGACACACTTTTCTTTTCAGTATATGGTTTTTGGTATAGTTGTCAGAACAATACTGTAACTACAAAAGAGTCAATGGTAGTATTTGTGTAGGAGTATGTGACAGGGTCCACCCCACCCCTGTGTTTACTTGTGTTACTTTTAGTATTATTATTTAAATGTATTTTGTGTTAAAAAACACTGTTTATTATTATTATTATTATTATTATTATTATTATTATTATTATTATTATTATTATTATTATCATGCATAGAATGTACCTGAGCACGACTGAATGATTGACAAGCAATCGAACTTGGGCACAACTGCATAAAAGAGGCAGGAACCGTTCAGTTGGGGTTGGGTTGTTCAGAGGAGGAACAAAAGTGAAAATATATCTAAAAACAATTGCTACTAGTGCTGGCTTTAAACCAGCACGTTACTTGTTTATTATTTGTTTTGACTATCGTACCTTTTGTTTTTGTGAAAGTCTTTTGGGTAAAAAAATGATTTATTTATTTATTCATTTAATAAAAACGCGCTCAACGCTTCAACTTGCAGTACGAGTGTCTGTCTCTTCTGGTCTGATGTCACCACCAAGTCAAACTGTCCACAGAATACTAAAAATACTAATTCAATGCCAAACTACTGAAGACAATGGAAAGATTTATAGTCGACAACCATGTGGGTCTTGATGTATTTGGTTTATACCCTCAACTATATGAAACAATAACACATATTGTTTCCCATACCTGCCTATGGATCAAATAACCTTAATACTAAAAACATGACAAAAAAGTGAAGCGGTTAACACATTACTCTTGTAATGGGCCGTGTCCTGGCATCACTGAGGCACTGTAGAAGCTGATGTTGTTGTTGTTTTGTTTTGTTTGTTTTTTATTGATAAAGCTAGCCTCTTTGTCATAGCATTTTAATGAAACTATTTTATAGATTGGGGGGGGGGGGGGGGGGCACTTGAAGCTATTTGTGAAATTCCAGTCTAGAAATCTAAAATTTAGTATTTGCAATTGCAGTTTAGTCAGACAGAGGTAGACTGACATAATGGGTAAACAGGAATACACTTGCACAACAAAAGCACAGTTTTGAAGTGCTCTCTTAAGAGGCTGGTAGATAAAAAGCAATGACTGTACAACCACAGGGTCTTATTCCACACCTTACAATAACTATAGAAAACATCACTGACAATAGAGTACAAACACGTTCTCAGAAGCAAGAACGCAGAAAGGAATTTAAAAATAGGAGTTTATTACACGAGATGTAGAGAATATACTTTTAGTAAAGGCTTATCAGCAAAAAAAATTGAGAAGGCAGGCAATTAAACAACAAAGACAGGTATTGTGGTATTTTGATAGCACTTCAATTCCATTGTAATAACAGGGTCATTTCAATTGGTTCAGTAATTACATGGAAATGGCTCTGTGAACAACATCTTCTACACAATGTAATTTAATGGTAACACCTAGGGGTGTGCTGATACTCATATACTCAAGTAATTGCATTAAGAAAGTGTAACGTGTTAGGTATTAATTAAACTGAATAAAACACAAAACAATGCAGCCCCTCGGTTTCCCTTGTTTACACACTTACTGAGTATCAATCAATAACAATCTCACTGTTTTAAATAATGTGTATTCCTGCTCCTAAGAAATGTGTCATAGGAATCCTCCTATGGCACTGTTAGCCCCACCAGATGAACAAGGAGTGCTGAGACTGACCACAAGCACAATGGCAGGTCCAAGGGTAGTTGTCGCAACCTCAGTTGGCGCTGGTCAACATCTATCTGCATTCTCCAATCTCTAGCAGCCTCCAGTTGTGTATGGATTATGTATGTTGTTCTTTTTAAAACAAAACTAAAAGTATTTGAGCTTCGTCTTGTTTGACACTGGGTGACAGAACCAATCACGTTTGCTTTGAAGTCCTCTTGCCCGCCCAAAGTATTTAGAAGAAGACACTGTTATGTTATAAGAGACAGGGTCCATTGTGCTTACTAAATGATACAAGAAACAGTATACTGTATGATGCTAAAAAATATCATACAACACCTGGACACTGCTCCCCCGTTGTTTTGTGTGGAGGTTAGCAGTTCTGATGGTCTTCATTAACGCTCCTGTTGTAAATCCACTGCTTCCTGATGATGACATGCTACATAGAGATGCTCTAGCCCTGCCTTCAAAGTGAACTCTTTCAGTGGACTACAGTGATTATTTCAGACAAACAGAAAAAAAAGTTGTAGGATAATAGTGATAATGGCACTGCAATGGTGATGGCAATGGTGTGTTCCTCAGATATTGTGAAACACCCTTGTTCAAATAACTATTGACTCAGGTTTTCCATTACTACCAAGTAGCACATCACAGCAATGCCATGACACAGCAATTCAAGCACAGTGACAGCTTACTCAGTTGCTATCTGGGCGACATATTGGTGTTCAATGCAAGGCACATACCAAACAGAAATACACATACTGTTTGTTTCATTACATATGTTGAATATTATAATTTGGTGAAAGTATGAAGGATATGAACACACATTTGCAATGAATTGAGGTAATGCAATTGCATTTAATGATTTTACAGTAGCTATAAAAAAGATTATAAATAAAAAAAAAATCCTTATGAAAAATTAGGGTTATTGGAGTATACCGGCATAGAAAATGGAAATTAAGCAACTCTACTTCCCCTGAGACATTAAAAACATTAATCTACCATTTAATTAAGCGAAACAGGTTACCATAAAATGTGGAACTCATAAGTAGGGCAATTTAACATCACCAAGATACTGTATGGAGGGATTTTTCCAAAGCCTTTTATATTTTGTCAAAATATTTGGCTGCTTCACTGGCATGAATATTTAATGAATTGTGGTAATTAATCCAGGCCAGTCTCTTAATCAAATCATATATCATTGAATATGCATCTTTCATTTCCCCATTGTAGCCTATACTACAGCCGTGCAAACGTGTGCCATATAGTTATAGGACGGCAACTGTCTGTGTGTGAAAGGAACATTGACATGAGTAGAAGTGAACGGACTGACCCTAATTACAAATTAGTTTAATTTTCTATTCAAACAGGGAAAAGGTTAATGAAGCAAACACTGTTAAATGGATAAAGTAGGTGGCTGATAGTGATGCCACCATTTTGAATTGACTTTGCAATGGAATTCAGAGGTGCCTCAAGTATATTTTTCAAAGCAGGTGACATCAACAGTAGCAGTATTGAGAATAAAACATTGACAGATGTCATGAATTTTTGTGTCGTGGAATACAGCAAGCAAAATGTGCAATCTTATTGCCTGAAAGATCCTCAGCAGTCTATTAATTTATTATTTATTTATTTATTTATTTATTTATTTATTTATTTATTTATTTATTAGCAGACACCCTTATCCAGGGAAAATTACAGTTGTTACAAAATATCACAGTACAAAGTATCATGTCACATTACAGAATACCACATTACAGATGAGAGCAGTTATAAAGTACAGTAAGAGACAATAAGATCAATTTCAAATAACAGCAAAATAAGGACTACAGTAAATAGTTACATTTAAGAGCAAGTTCAACTAAGAGCAGCTAAACTTACGGTAAAAATATTTGCTTATATGAGTAAAGTCCATTAAGAGCACATAGTAAGTATAATAAATGGATTAGAAGGGTTTCAATTAACATCAATTATACAAAACGTGAATATGGATACCTAGAAGAGTAAAATCAAATACGAGATACAGGAAGTAGTTATAATTAAGAGCAGCAGTAGAATATGGCAAGGTCAGTGCAAGTACAAGCTGATGCAAGTACTGGAACATTTGGGTGCCATATAGTCCAGTATAGCGGAGAGTTGTGATGTTTACAGATGCTTTCTGAACAGTGTCTTGAGGAGGCGCCAGAAGGTGCTCAAGGACTAAGCAGTGCTGATATCCATGGGTAGGTCTGTGATATCCGTGGGTATATCGGTGGTAGGCAATATTATAAATATTATATCACAATGTGACCAAACAAAGTAACACCATACAGCGGTCTACTAGTTTCTGGAAATCTTGCAATACAGACCAAGTAAAAAGATCTATTGCATAGGAATTCTTACTAATTAATCATTATTGTCCGAGGCTAGATCGTTATTATCTGCTAGATAATTCGTATGAGGATATTTTTTTAAACCAGTTTTTAGGTTTAAGTTTAAAGATTCTGAAGTAGGATAATAAGCACTCTGGGATGATCTGTGAGGTTTTATAAAAATAATAAAATGTATACACTAAATCCTCCATGTCCTAAATTCATATTTAATTCAGTATTGTATTTAAAATAGATTTCTAGCAGGCACATATGTGTGTTATTCGGTTTGGTTGGAGGCAACGTGGAAGAAAGTTGTAAGCATTTCATCAGTTTGTCAGCCAAAAAACTGAATAAATCCTTGTTAATTTGGAGATAGCTGAGACGCACAGTGTAAGATTGTATTAATTGTTATCATTTTACAATTCTCTTTAGAAAAGGGAGATCATTAAATATCTCTCTCTCTCTCAATGTCTCTTTTCACACCAAGCAAGTGGTACCTGCTTGTCTCAGATACAAGCAGGCAAACTGGTTATTTTATGATTCAGAGAGCAGTCAGGTCTTCGGGTGGAGGACCCTTTGTTTATGCATGAGATGCTTTGCTAATGAAAATGCTCACTGTGATCACAGGTATGAAACACAGTCAAGCCAGCTGAAGCTGGTTCTGATCTACAAAGACTTCAGCTGGGCAACTCCAAGGAAGGAGGGGCTGGCTTTGTACTGTAGACCTGCATGTTTTTATTTTGTTTCAGGATTTGTACATGCAGTTTGTATGTGACTATGTTCTGTACTGTTTTCATTGGATTGTCCTTTTTGTTCTGGAATTAAACTGTTTTGTAATGAAAATCACATCAAGAAGACTAGAATTATTAATTTTTGAGAAATATACAAAGCGTTCTGCATTCTGATAAGATGACCCCTGCAGTCGGATCAATCAAATGTGTACAGTTTTGACAGTGCATAGGGGCTGGGGTGTGGTCTTGTACCTTCTGGTTAAACCCCTTTGATCTCTACTGGCTGCAATTCACAAATGATTGGAAAAAGTCTGGATTACCTTGTACAGACATAAATTGCGTCCAATTTGGATAATAACTTCTAAACGTCAAAAGAATTATAAATCTGCTTGACATCTGAACTTTATTAATAAAATGTAATCCAATATCCATTTCCCCTCTTGTATGTATGACTTTCACGTCTTTCCCTTTTAAACACAACCTTAACATATTTTCAAGTATATATAGTTTATATTGATGTGGTACTTTCATACCCTTTCCTCTTTTTTAGATGATGTTTGCAGCATTGCAAATTATTCAGAGCTGTTCCAATACTGAAACATTGGTAGCACTTTAGAATAGGGGACTGTGGCAATATTGTCCGACCCTGTGTGTATTTTGTGTTGTATGTTGTGTGTTGTGTGTTAATGTTGGTGTATAGTGATTGGTACACATGATATAAATGGGTCTGTGGAACACGAGTTGTTTAAAATGTATATTTGTATTTAGGCATGAGGATTGCACAGCACTTCACGTGCAGGTAAAATGTAATAATATGTGAGCACGGGGAATTGCACTTTATTAATTCACGTGCAGTTGTACCGAGAGTTCAACTGAATGATTGATTAGCAGTCGAGTCTCGCTACAGCTGCATAAAAGCTGTAAGTTTTCACTCACTCAAGGTTGTGTGTTCGGTGAGTGGAGAACGGGATTGGAGATGGAGGTAATAAAAATAGTTAATAGTTAAAATACAAGCTTACCGTGTTTTGTCTGTGTAGCCCGTTTTGTTTGTCTTTTTGTTTTGGCTACCAGTGCCATGTCCTTTGTCTTGTTTGTCTTTCAACCTTTTTATTTTCTGTCTGTTTCGTTATTAAATACTGAGCAAGAACAATCGCTCAGTTTCACAAAATCCCACCTCTCTGTTGTTTATTTCCTGGTTCCTGGTTCTGGTATGACGTCACCCACTGCAGCCGTCTTTGTGACAGGGGCATACATAACCACGTAACAACTGGGTTACTTCCAACATTTTTCTGCACAGTAACAACTGCTAGAATGTCTGTAAGCATATGGAAGGGCCGGTAATACATGAAGTACCTTGAATTACTCAGTTACTCAGTAAATACATGTGTGCTTACACATCATTACAATGCTATTATGCATAATTACAATGTACTTAACATGCAATCTTTTTGCACGCTGTATGTAAGTACATATTTGTATGAGAAAGGAGTTAGGGTTGGGGGGTTTAGGGCTTGGTTTAAAGTTAGAATTAGAGTTTAAAGTAGGGTTAGGGATAAGGTTAGGATTAGGGTTGTATCATGCACAAAAATACACATTAAGTACATTGTAACTATGAACGTCCAGTGTTCCTCCCCACCTCCAACCCCAAATCAGAAATATTTTTCTATCAAAAAGGTGTTCATAATCAGTAGTCCCTCGCTAAACCGGATATGTCTGGAGACAAAACAATTGTAATAAATCTGCCCAGTCGGCCTATACAGTAGTAAAATCAAATCAATACCTGCATCACACTTTCTCTTTACTATAACCTACCTGTAACACACAATAAATCATGCTGCTGCATTTTACACATTACTTAGTAAAATAGTACTTAGAAAAGAGTAAAAGATTATTGTTAATTAAAACTAAATCTGTTTTTACTGTAGCCTACTTAGTACACAACTGACAGAAAACAGAACACAGAGTTTACAGGAATAATAATTTATAAATGCACATAGAACATTTGACAGTTTACTTATTGCATTTTTTTTGTAGTCTTTTCCTTCCATTTTTGACATCCAGATTTGTGTTTCTTTTTATTTGGAGGTTCGGCAGATTTCGTTTTTAATGGTTTAAAATTGAGTATTTATTTATTTTATTTTTTTTAATAATTTAGTAATCGCCAATTATTTTATTATTTTCACCCAATTTGGCATATCCAATTATTTTTAGGCTTAGCTTACCCCTACTACCCCAGCGCTGACTCGGCAATGGGGAAGACGAACACATGCTGTCCTCTGAAGCGTGTGCCGTCAGTCGACCGCTTTTTTTTACACTGCAGACTCACTGTGCAGCCACCTCAGAGCTACAGCATCGGAGAACAATGCAGTTCTGGGGAGCTTGCAAGCAAGCCTGCAGGTGCCCGGCCAGACTACAGGGGTCGCTGGTGCATGGTGAGCCAACTTAACACCCTGACCAACTTAAGCCCCCCCCCCGGGTGGCGCTAGGCTAATTGTGTGCCGCCCCCTGGGAGGTCCCGTCTGTGGTCGGCAATAGAATAGCCTGGACTGGAACCAGCGACTTCCAGGCTGTAGGGAGCATCCTCCACAAAATCATATCATTCTAATAGATGTTTAGGCGTTATGATAATAATAGACATTATGATAATAAGGCTTAACAAAACACTTGTCAAATGAAAGTCTTGATTGCTGGAACATATGAAGGAAACGTGCCAATTATAAAATGTCTTTCATTGGCACATTTGTATAATTGTATGTCGAGATCAGCCAATAGTTTTCGACATTACGAAGTACTAGAGAGGATGGAAGCCAATTAGGTGTGAGAAGAGATGGGACTAAGGGAACAGGATGCAAGCAGAAAAAGAGAAAAGGAAGGGCAATCTAATAAGATTCACTGCACTGCACTCATACAATTTAGTAGCCTGTTCTTGCCCTAAGGCTACTTGAGTAGGTTAGCTGGCACAGAAATAGTACATTTTCTCATATTTTGTTTCTATATGTGTGTGCGCCCTCCTCTGGAGTCAGAGCCAGGGGCGCTTGCCCGGATTGCCCAGGTGCTGACACCGACCCTGTGAACACACAATAATTACAGCCACAATGTAAAGTGTTACCGAAAAGCCCTTACCTTGATTTCATTAATTACATCAGTAAATAAAATGATCACAAACAGTGTTCACCTAATTACACGGTAATTACAGGAACCATTGGTGACTGCCCAGTTAGTATTTTCAAAGTTTGTTGATCAAGGGGGTGTGTTCTATTCAAAAGACACAGTGTTACTTTATGGCAGAGTCCTGCATGACCCGTTCCGACCCGGACCCGCTACTACAGGACCTGACCCAAAACTGCAACCCGCTGCAACACTGTCTTCTTACCCGCTACCTGACCAACCCACTTTAATAAGACCTGGAACCCGACACAAACCCACAAATGTTTGTCCTTTGCCTACCGCCTGCGTCGACTGACTCTCTCACGCTCTCACATGCGTATATCTCTCTACCATTCTACCATTGAGTTTATACAATAGGCTATACAGCGTGGTAGCTTTCTCTAGTAGTCTGGATATATTTTAACATACTAAAATATTAACCATCTCTACTTACTTTACTATCAAATAACTGTCTATTTCTTTTGTACCACCAGTTGAAAGGGAGATACACCTGTGCTTTCGTAGAGATGATGTATCTGTTTTGTGGCTCTCATCACAAAAACATAATAAAAGGTTTTATAAGCAAGGAATCCAATCACATGTTCATTATTTTAATTTGCTATGATTCCAAAAGAAATCCAAAAGGAATTCTGTTTTTTTTTTTTCTAAATTATTATCCACTACGATATAAACCATGCGTCTTTTGTTTCACCTCGCCCGCATACATTTTTAATATCACCAAGCAGACGTGATAATACGACGTATCAAACAAGCAGCAATACAAACCGAGACCACTGCTTAGTATGCTGACTCCTCCCTAATCGCCTTCTGCTTTAGTGCAGGAAATGCTGGTACATTTACCTTCTAATACATTATTGGGAAAAGGTTACAGACCAGTACGCTGAAAGGACAGAACACGTTTTAGGTGATTCAAAATGACATTTTCTGATCCGCACCCAAACAGCAAGCCTTGGAACCTGACCCCAATGCTGGACTCTACTGTATGGCATTATTCAATCAAACTTCCAGACACAGAAGAACATAACCTCAAGACTAGTGCAAACAGAGTCTGAGAAATTGTACATACCAGTGTTGTCAGTGTCTGTAAAAAAAACTTTAAAACTATTAAATCAGACCAAAAATGTTAAGATACTACATTCAGAAGACTTAACATATCATCTAATCAATATATACTATATAAGCCGTTGTTCACAAAATATGCTGCACTACTCGAGTGGTAATTACCAGTATTAAGGTTACTTTATGTTTCTTGATAGTAAAATGGAATACTGTTTAGTAATTGAAAATGAATTCATAAATATTAATAATTTGATACGCCTCATGCTTTGTTGTGAAATTAATTATTAGGGGAATGGGAGAACGTGAAATACAGATACATTATCACAGCTATTTATGCAATTACATTATCAGCATGTATTCATATTTTAAACTGCAGAAGCAATTATTTTGTGCAGTAGCCTGAAACGTATGAAAGCTGAGTTATACAGTATTAGTTGGAATACATGCATTAACATTTTAAAGAGTGATCGATAAATAAGTTCTCAAAAAAAATTCTGAATATATTTACTGGGAGACATCATTAAAGTGTTTTTCAAATATAAAATAGCATATCTTAAAATTGTCTTAGTATTGTGTGTGTATTTTCTGACAAAGACACTTAAAAATGCACACATTCATTCTTGAACAGTTGTTCAGCACCGAATTGCAGCTGGGTGGTCAATGCTCAATGAGACATCAACAATCTTAAATCTTAAAGTAGCTTCAGATGTAATTGTAATATCTTTGCTGACATTTTCAGTTGTTGTGTTCATCCAATAATGTGTTGTTATCATTTTTCTCAAACTATGAACGGAATTGAATAGAAATGTCAGGAACAACTTCCAGTGGCAGTGTATCAAAGAGCAAGTTTGTAGCACCTCCATTTTTCAGATATATAAGCATTTGAAAGTGCCATTGTTACCTGCAAGCCTTCTTCCAACCTTACTATACGCTACAAATCTACCAGCCTTTCTCATTCCAGTCCAATAATGTGGCAATATGACCTTTCCACTGACAGACCCACCCACTCTATGCTTCTAAATAGAGAGAGTAGGTGGGCCGGCAGACTACACAAGCTCAAATCCAGGTCAAATTTGTAACAAGTCAGTACTGTAGCAGGTGAGCACTGAATGAATGTAGACTAAAAAAAGTAAGGGAAGTGGGAAAAAGCTAACAAAATAACATGTGAAGCTGCTTACTCTTTAACTTAAAATTAACAAGAAGCAGGTGCCTGAGTGGCTCACCAGTATCAGAACAGATGTGTGGTGTGCAGGCTGAAATATGTCTCTTTACCACTGGACAACCTAGCTGGGCCGGGGCTGCATCGAGCCAGCCAGGTGCCTGGTTACTATTCCACTGCAGAGCCGGAGACGTGCAACTGACATCACATGCAATTAACGTGATGCTGTATTAAGAGGCACTGTATCTGAGCTGAGAATGGCAGAGCCAGAGGTTATGCTTGTGTTTTGTCTTTGCCGGGGATTCCAGAGGGAGCATTGCATTGGCTCTGGCTCTCTTGTGGGTTAGGGAGGCAAAACCGGCAGGGACTGTTTCCCCTCATCGAGCTACAGCAGACCCTACTGGCCAGGCATCGGGTGAGCTTAGGCAGACACCTGCAGGGCTGGCCTTTGTCCTCTTGAGGCCAGTAGCTCACTGACATCTGCTCTCGAGTTCCTGAGTGTAAGAGACTGGCTTGGTCAAGGGATCAGAGGACGCCCACGGACTCTTCAGTTCTCCTGAACTGTGTGGGGAATGCTGTGGTGAGATAACTTAATTAGACATTCTAAATTGGGGAGAAAATTGAGGGTAAAAACATTAGGCACTCTAAATAAAAAATAAATGTTTTATTGCTCTGAGAATATTTCATTAGGAGCTGTCCGATAATGCTGCAGAATATTGTCTTTAAGCTTTGTGTATGTACTGACAGGACTAGTAAAGTGTCAACAGAGTCTAATTGTGTTTTATGTAATTATGATGTCTTAGCAATACAAGAAATGTATTTTGTGATATTGCTTTTGGAAAGTGTTTTATTTTATTGTTTGGATAGGACTCTACTTCACGTCTGATACCTACCCAGACGCATGCAATCTGTTTTCTATTCTGGAAGCAGTGGTGTTGCAAACCCAGCCACTTGTGGTGTCCCCCAAGGATCTGTTCTTGGGCCCCTTCTTTTCAATTTATACATGCTTCCCTTGGGTCACCTCATCTGCCAACACAGCCTCATGTTTCACTCCTATGCTGACGACACTCAACTCTATTTAAAACTTGACCCTGGTAGTCCCTCTGCCATGGTCCAGCTCTCTGCCTGGAATCAAGCCATCGAGGCCTGAATGTCTACCAATTTTCTTCAGCTGAACACTAGCAAATCTGAACTCCTTCTAGTAGGATCTAAAACTCAACTTAAGAATCTCAATATAGTTGCCCTGAACCTGAGAATCTGTCTCTGCTGCCTTCTCTCACAGTACGAAGCCTGGGTGTACTTCTTGACAGCAACCTCTCCTTTGATGCCCACATCTCCTCCATGGTCAAATCTTCATTCTACCATCTTTGAAACATCTCCAAAGTCCGTCCCTATCTTTCCCTCTCGGATGCAGAGATACTTTGTCATGCTTTTGTCTCCTCTCGACTACTGCAACTCTCTATATGGTTCTCTCCCAGCACACACCATAAACCAACTGCAGCTAGTCCAGAATGTCTCCATCAGGATCTTTACTGCACTGGCTACCTGTAAAGTTCTGGATTATTTTCAAAACTCTCCTGCGCACCTACAATGCCCTTAATCTCACAGGTCCCATGTACCTACTCAACCTGCTGACCCATTATGTTCCTGCCTGTAAGCTGAGGTCCTCCAACTCTGGCCTGCTTGTTATCCCCAAGCAAAAATGCACCACGCTTGGAGAATGCTCTTTTAGCTTCATGGCTCTCTCCCAGCTTTCGTGCATGATGCTCCCACTGTTGCTCGCTTTAAATCAACTCTCAAGACCCACCTGTTTCTCTTGCTTTCCATGCTCTTTAAGCCTGATATCTGCTGTTAGCTGTTGTGTTGCTGCTACTATTTAATGTATTATGCACTTTACACTGTATTTAATGTATTATTTATTGTATTATGCCACTATCATGTATTATGCACTTTTCACTATACTCAATGTATTTTCCTTTTTTCTTTTCTACTGTATATGCATTATGCATTTCTTTGTATTTAAAGTATTATGGATTTTCTTGTTGTTACTGCATCTTGCAAAGCGCTTTGTGATAGTGATCCACTATGAAAGGCGCTATATAAAATAAAGATTGGTTGATTGATTGATATAAAGAGCTATGCTCTGTTTTTTTGTTGCTGTTGTTGTTCCATGTTTTCAGCTAACTGTGAGTCAAAATTCAGCCAGCATTAAGTTTCCAGCAGAAATGTCTCTTACTCGTGTCATCTGTACAGTGATATTCAATTCCTAATTGTGCCTTTCAAGTTTAACCCATACATGCTCAGTATTATATGCCTGAAGTCCCTGTCAAGCTCCAAAAACCATGTGGGCAACCTTTTGGCACGGTGGATGGGCATTGTTGACCTGAAAGTAGTCATCCCCATCAGGTTACAGGTGTTGTATTGGTGGACGGATCTGCTGAAGTTAACTACAGCTTTCATTCAGCCTTCTAGAGTAATCAAGGGACCCAGAGTATATCAAGAGGACCGGGTAGACAGGTCCCAACAGACTGTCCAGGCAGTGTATATTATAGCCACTATGGGATAGGTTTTATTTCTTCCAAAGTATAATTTGCACCATTTATCATGAAAGAAAGATTTTTTTTACTAAATTAGTAATAAGCAGCTGTGTGCCAAAGTGTGTTTAAATTATTAATCTACTTACGCTTAAAACTAAAAATATGTTGTTACATTTGAAACCACTTTTTTACATTCGGTCTAGCGTCCTGCTATGAGCTGTCATTAAAGACTGAATACAAGCTAGATCTTCATCTATCTCTGCCGACCCAGCACTCGCAGAAGGAGGGCTTTTTCTTACAGTCTGTCATTAGCTGAGGTTGAAAATAATACCTGTCAGGTTTCCTACAATGCCGAGAGATGGTTATTAATTTTAGCTGGGAGGGTGTCAAGAGCAGCTAAACTGGCTTTGAGTTAGTGTAGTTCCTGCTGAGGCTGTCATATCCTGAATGTCACTGGTGTTGCAAGTGTTTTCCTGCTAAGTAACCAGGGCAGCTACATGGGGTCTGGGAATGACAGCAGATCCTGTATCACAAAGCAGATTAACTTAGTCAAGAAGGGGGGTAGTTTTTAAAATGACAAAATATCCCATGAAACAAAAGCAAATGTAACCAGTGTTGTAGGATACCAAACTGCTATTTATTAGTGTTTACTTGCAACCCTTCATGGTGCAGTGTTCTGTATTTTGTTGCAATAGATATACGGCGTGCACTGTCAGTCCCATCTGTGCTGTTGTTTGATTTGAGCAGCTATCAGGACTTCTCAACACATCAGCACTACAGTACTTTGCAGAAATACCGAAGTAACCTGTCAATGAACTTTTCTGATTAAAGCCCTGATTAAATGCAGGCATTTGACCATCCACGAAAAACCTTAAAATCAAAATTAACACAGGCATGAGGATAAATAAGATGTAGCCCAACATTGTATCCACTTGGTAGACTGTTATCTCCTCATGCACTCAGTGCTCCCTGCAGTTATTGCCTAAATACATGCACGGTGTTTGCTATGGAAAAGTCACTCTGTAAAGTTTGTTAAAATGTGTTAATGACTCCAAGCTTGGAGCATGAAGTTTCAATGTTTTGCTAATTTGCTAAGATATAGTGGGAGCCTTAGGATCACCAGGATTGCCTTCATTATTAATAGCATTAAATATGTACTGATATTTACTATTTAATTTGAACCTACTTATCCTCACAGACTTCTTGTGAGTGGAAAAGAGGCCCTAAGACATGCTTGACAAATAGAGTCAGTACTAGTTCCTAATTATTAGGACAGCAAGCCCATCAATGCGATGATGACATTCATATCTACACTCATTATCCAGCAGGTGGAACAAGCAAAACTGGACACATATTAGTTGAAACTTTTATTGCAAGGTGTGACAGGGAGGGCCATGTCGCTGGTTCTTGTACAGATGTGTGCAGCTGAGACATGTTGCTAGGCAACCAATTGAGCAGTGTGGCTCCCCCGGCACTGAGCTGATCGTGAGGTCCGAATTGGCTGAGGGGAGTCCCGGGGGAGGCTATGCTTAGTTCAAAAGGTATCTGTACCACAGCTCGAGGTAACTGCAGCGCCATGCTACACAGGGGCACTTTGTTGACATCTAGGAGGAGAGCGTCTGCTCTACAAGACAACTATTACGGAACCCTTCAACTGCAAGATAGTGCCTGTGAAAGCTCTGCCCAGCTAGGACCGTCGCAACGACTCGGAGTCGCTGGCAGACCGGGACTTCGGGAGCTACAGCAGTAAGTTAGTCTAGGTCGGCCAGGTTGTCCTCTGCTCACCATGCACCAACGACCCCTGTAGTCTGGCCGGGCGCCTGTGGACTTGTCTGTTAGTTGCCCGGGAGCTGTGTTGTCCTCCTACGCTGTAGCTCCTGGGTGGCTGCATGGTGAAGAAGTGGTCAGCTGATGGCACACGCTTTGGAGGACAGCGTGTGTTCATCTTCGCCGCTCCCAAGTCAGCGCAGGGCTGGTAGCGGTGAGCTGAGCCTAAATAATAATTGGCCACGACTCAATTTTTTTTTAAATGAGAAAACAGACTGGTTAAAAGTTGCTTTTTGCTTTGTTAATCAAAATCTTCATAACAATAGGAGTGTTGAAACTGTTTATTGGTGTTGATAAGCCATTTATTATAGGCTATAGGAATGAATAAATCGTAGTGTGACTCGATCCTAACAGTCCTATTTCATGGCAACAGTTAGAGGACAATTTTAGTATCTCCATATGGACTTCAGGACTTGGTTTATTCTATCATTCCCCTTAAGCAATGCAAATTACGCTTTGGTCCCATAATCTCTTATTTGATTACGGTGTGGAGCCTGGTGGAAAAGCACACAAAACTTTGAATAAAAGGCATTCTTTTTCACCTATTTTCCATAATTTTACGCTCTTATCAGGCAGCCGTCCCTTTTCCTTTCCACAATGGAGGGAGAGGGGGATTTACACTCTGGGGGATATTGCTAAAGATGACTGCTTTTGCACATTCCAAGACCTACAACTGCATTATAATTTACCGGGTACTTTTCTTTTTTTTTTTTTTTTTTTAATTATGTCTTCGCTCTGCAATGCATGCTTGTGGGGTTGCCAGGGGGACAGACCTGCCATCTCAAGCTTTGCATGATATTCTGAACATGGGGTAAAATGAAAGGGCTGGTCTCCACACTTTATACTCGCCTATTAAGGGCCTCGTATAAACTGTTGGGGGTTAACGCTATCTGGAATAGGGACATATCTTCGGCAAATGAAGAAATTTCCTGGGATACTGTTTGGAATAATTTAAGCTGTGCTTCCAAAAATCCAAATCATCAGCTGATCCTTTTAAATTTTATTCCTAGAATATATTTGACCCCTCGGAGACAATTCCAAATGAAACTCACCTCTACCCCAGTATGTGTGTTTTGTCCCCAGAGGTCCATGGGCACTTTTTTTCATACAGTTTGGGAGTGTCCTGATGTGGTTATATTATGGAATCTGGCTTGTTCATCTTTATCCACTATTCTCAAAAAGAATATTCCTTTCTCTTCTTTGTTCCTTTTGCTGAACGAGGGCTCATCACTTGACCTACCTTTACAACAGAAGCAGACTTGGCTGGCTTAGTTGGGTCTTAAAGGACATCAATGATTCAGCTTCGATAACATGGCTAGGTAACCCATTCCATACCCTATTCAGAAGTGTCTCTTACCCTATGTTCTTAGTAGGGTCTTCTGACAGACAGCGAATTAATCCAAATCAACAATCTACTTCTCAAACTGTGATGGCACTGTACAACAGGAACTGTGTGCCTCGTACTGAATGGTTTGGCAGTTCATTCCAGCAGTCATCGCCCTAGTATGGTGAGTGAATTTTCAGTCATGAATTGGAGAATTGGAGCATACCACTCAATTACAGCAGTAAAAGTCAGGTGATCATTTTCACTCACTTAAAAGTCAGTCCACTGACTTGATCGATAGCTATCGGAGGTTGGGGGGGGGGGGGGGGGGGGGGGGGGGGCTGAGGGTACTTTAGGGGGACGTGGCGTTGTAATTGGTTCCTTTGTTGTGGTTAATGAGAGGAAACAAGGACTGTGAGATCGTGAGTGAAGTGTTTTTGTTTGTTTTCTAAATGCGTATATTTATCTTTGCCAGATGGCTATTACGAATCTGGGAGCTGCAGCTTCAAGCCAGCGATAAGCCCGGACTACACTGCACCACATACGAACAAGCACCTAGAGCACACACTGTGCGAAGACATGTCTGTATCTGTGCTGTGTGTCTGTGTTTTGTATTATTATTTCAGGACTGAAACCCCTTAGTTTATATGCTGACAATACCCATAGTTGGGTAGAGCCAGCATTATTATTTCATACGGTCAAGGTGACCATTAAAAAGAAAATAAAAGAACTTCAGCCGTGAACTTTGTGTTTGTCGTTGTCTGGCGCACCTGCATCACCCTTTCACCTACGCACTGTCACCCACATGTTCACAGGTCTCTACTTCATTTCTAACTGTGTCCTCTGGTCCTGGTATCCGTGATGTGCAAATGGTGTGCAAAATGTGCAAACTTCGTCAACTCTTTTCAAGATCAAATTGTCGTCCCCTAATTCTTCTCCACATGCTCACAGTAAATGAGCATTCTTCTCTAATAATGAACATCTTTAAAATATATAATCTGAGTTTACCCCTCTTTGGAATTGCTGCTGCCATCTGTGCTGGTTTTCCCTGGATACTTCCAGGTTTGAGGTAGGTGTCCCGGGAATTACAGAGGACACCGAAGAATCCCAGATTTCAATCTGCACCTACATCCCTGTCAGGAACTACAGACACAATGCCAGAAAGCTGAGCACAAGACCTGCTGAAGATGTGATTATAATGATTACTGCTCTTTAATCCACATGTGATTTTAGATTTCTGCATTAGACACACACTCAGTTAGCTGAAAATAGTAAATGGAGTCAAATTAATCAAACCTACAGTATAGATCCTAAATATAATTATACAGTACTTGTATAGGGATTCTGAGTCTGCAGATCCTGTGATATACTGAGTGAGTGTAGAATGGGTATGTCCTCTGATAAACCAGTGTCAACAAAATTGACTTGTAGAAAACACATAATTGGATTAACATTTTAACTGGTACAATGTCTGTACAATGTCTATGCAGTCGGGAGCTGGTTTATTTCCTCGTACAATGGATCTGCCCCAAGTTACACTGTAGCTTAAATATAGGTCGATTACCAGTGATGTTATTAGGGTTATTAGTCAGGAGATGGTAATTGGATACCAAGTTGTCTGTCAAGGGAAAGTTCAAGCATGATATTAGAAGGAGTAAAGGATTAACTACAAATTAACAATTTAGAAAAAAAAAAATGGGTTTAAATAAAAAAGTACATGCTGCTAAATTACAACTTTTCAGTGCGAATGAGTGGCGGTATGTATAAAAGTTTTGGACATGCATACAGCCCACCATGTAAAATTAAACAGACTGAAGTCCACAAACAGCCATGCTAATGAATGCAGACAAAGAGCCTCCAACGAGGGTCTGGAATCAACTCCCCAGTAATGTTGTTGAAGCTGACACCCTGGGATCTTTCAAGAAGCTGCTTGATGAGATTTTGGGATCAATAAGCTACTAACAACCAAACAAGCAAGATGGGCCAAATGGCCTCCTCTCGTTTGTAAACGTTCTTATGTTCTTATGTTCTTATGTTCTAACCAAACCAGGTGAACGGAACAGATGTTTTCATGTATTAGCTTTGTTTGTGTATTAACTCCCTGTATGACCTGTCACTGGAGACTTAGTGCTTATTATAGCTGCATTTATTTCATGTTATGCCATGTTGTCAAGAGCCACATATTTTCTCTTTTTCTTTTCTCTACGCTATGGTTCTCTGTCATTATGGCAGAGTGAAGGTAAAGGCTGCAGGCTACCCTGCACTGTATAGGGGAGGTTATTAATCACTGCATGTCCAAAACAAGCAGTGTTGCTGAGTTTGCATTACCCTGCTGAGGCTGCCACCTTCCCGAAGTCACGGGCTCAGGGATTGGGAAGCCCACCAGAACATGTCACACAAGCAACTGTTTCATTCTTACAGTGGAGGGTTCAAGAGCTGGACAAGAGAGTCGGTGCCAATTTAAAGCAATTGTAGTTAACAAAAAAATTATATGAAGCATATATTAGTCTCAGATGTGTAATTTTAAAAAGAAATACATGTTATAGAATTTTTTTTTTAAGTATTATTTTAAAACATGATATCTAGGTTAGAGAAAGTTCTTTATTGTTCTTTATATACCTTACTATCAAGACATCTGTTACATCTGTACTTCCTGGTTCACCTCAGCAGTGTCTTCTGGGTCAAAGCATCTTACTGGCTGAAAGCATGTCAGTAATTAGGGTGACCAGGCAAGTGCAATACTATCTGAAAGAATGACTTGCAAACAGAGATTTATTTTTTAACCATTAGCGTTCCATTTATTCAGTGCTTATCAGATGCATCAGGTCCAGTTTATTTTCACATGTGCTGTTTAAAATATATTTTTCTCAGAGTAAAACAGGTTTAAAAGGCATTGAATCGCAAAAGGACACTCAGTACTGTATCTCCAGCCAAACCTCACCCCTTGTTTGCTGTTTTTTTCACATACTTCTTTATAGACGTGCATACTGATAAATCCTCTCCTGATCACTTGTTTCATCACCAAACTCTTCAATAATGCGATCCAAGTCATTATTTTATTAATATAACATTTCAAAAAGCTCTGCAAATGTCTGTGATATTCTTTGAGCGCTGGATGCAGAAGCAGCTATCTCCTTTGTTTATGTCCGTGTTATCTCTTTTTTCAGCTTCATTCGGCTCCTATCGGCCATTTAAAGGTTTTCTCTGCTTTTTCCGGAGAAAAAAATGACTAGTGCTTTACATCTTTTTGACTAGAAAGGGAAAATTGTAATGTTACAATGCTTAAAACACATGTACAGGTGGTGCCACCTAATCAGGATACTGATAACCTGGGATTTCTGCTTAAATGAGACACAACTCTGGGAGACGGCTCTTCCCAATGTTATTGATGTCATTTAATTTCAACGTCACTTTGTTTAATTGGATTACAGTATTTTCAAATGATGAACGGAGATTGCTTTTCAGAGTGACAGGTTCTCCTAGCACAGTGGAGCGAGTACGTGATTACACTGAGAACGCTTGAAGAAGATGGAGTCTCCTGGTTGTTCAGGCTGCTGTTGCAATGAAAGTTGGCGTGTCAACATTGCAGAGTGAAATTTTCATTTAGAATAAAAAAAGTGCGACTAAGGTCGTCTCAAATGCCTCTCATTTAATTGGGAAAGCTACTTATTCAGGATATGTTTCACTTCTCACGGGGCATCCCGATAAAGTGGCACCGAATGTATTATTTAGACCTAAGTCTAGATAATGTAATGTTTTGTATTATATTTAAATATTTAGGTATTTGATAGGATATTTTGACCGATGAAAAAAACATTTTAAAAAATCTGTTAAAATTCAAAATAAAAGTTTTTAAACACACTGTACTGTATATGGAGCGGTCTGAAGTAGCTTCACAATAATGTAACAGTGCAGAATAGCAAAGGATTAACAAAAGAAGGGTGCTAAAAGATATAGGACAATAGAGACAGCGGCTCTTTGGAGTCATATGAACAACGTTATCAAGCACTTTGTGGGCAAGGATAGCAAAGTGCGTAACACAGCTTGTCAGGCACCCAGCAGTCTTACAGGGAAATTCAACTTGGGAAAGCCTCCTTTGCATTACCAACAAGAAGAAGCACCAATCCCTGCATGTCTCCACCATCGCTGTTAAACGAGCTCGGACACAGGAACACTGTAAACCCCTGGTGTTGTAAAGCGATGAGTAAGTACTGTAGATGTTGCTTTTACTGTCTTGTGCATTGATATTTATTGGTAACTGAAATACCTCAGGATAGTATGCAGTGCCCTACGGGGTTGATTAGATTGCTTAGCTCAACCAGAACCCTGTCCGGATACATTGTCTAAAAGCAGAACCCTGTCTGGATACATTGTCTAAAAGCAGGACCCTGTCACGATGCATTGTCTAAAAGCAGAACCCTGTCCGGATACATTGTCTAAAAGCAGAACCCTGTCTGGATACATTGTCTAAAAGCAGAACCCTGTCCGGATACATTATCTGAAAGCAGAACCCTGTCCAGATACATTGTCTGAAAGCAGAACCCTGTCCAGATACATTGTCTAAAAGCAGAACCCTGTCCAGATACATTGTGTAAAAGCATTTACTGTGCTGCGGAGTCTTCTTGGATAGCATCAACCATTATTAAGGGCACTCCCGGGAAACCCACAGATAGGTGGTTGGTGCAAAATAGGTTGATTATCCAGTGTAGTAATAAAGGTCAAACACAATCTACCTGGGCTTACATTAAGCAGTACAGATCAATCCCGAAGTCTGAAGGCAGCCACGCACTGCACACAAAGCGATTTCATGGAGGACGCACAACACCTTTGCTACAAAATGATCATGAACACAAGAAGCAACAGTGATGAAACGGGATATGTAACAATGTATTTCATGTGCAGCATATACTGTGTAGAATACAACAATTAATGTGTGTAACATGGTATATTTTTTATATTCAAGCGCTAAAGACCATAAACAACTAGGTATACTGTATAAAGAAAAAAACAAGCTAAAATCAAATGGATTTATATAATTCCTTTTCATACACACAATAATCATCACTGGTACAAATACTTACCACTCCCCTCCGTAACTGTTAATTAGCATACCAGACCTTGCATATGATTGTCAGCATCGACATTTCAAAAATAATTCACATAGTTTCTTATAGTACAAAACCTGCTGCATTATCTAGAAAAAGCAGAGATGCGCAAACACTTGTGAAATACTGTGTGCTTTGGGAGAAGTTAAAAGGTGGTGAATCAGACAGAAGGTCCACAAAGGGTTAAACTGAGCCACCACACAGCTCAGAAAATGTCACTTTAATTGATGCACAGATACCTGATCTTTGGTAATTGCTTACTTACCAGCTAAGCACAATTTTATAAACTGTCTACAGCGACCACTCTCCTGAATCACTGCTGTCTGAAAGTGCATTATGCTGGGTATTATTTCTAGACAATGGAGAAAGCTCAGTACTCCCTCTTTGTCAATGAAACCTATTATTTTACTGACAATGTATCCACACCAAAGACTGTCAAAGTGATTACTAAAAGAGAATTGTGATTCTGTTGTGTAAGGCCTGTGCCACTCCTAATCTACTGAACATACACCACAGTGCTATAAAACAAATAGAAGTTAGAGTAAAATCAGGAAAGTTAGTTTGATGCTTTTTTGCTAAACAATTTTATTATATCAGTAATTGTATAACAGTGTCACGTGAAAAAACTAATCTCAAGCAAATTTCAGCTTAGTCAATTACAGAAATGCAAAACATACATTTCATTCTGTACAGAAATAAAAAAGCCAACTACCAAATCTACACTGCATTTGCCGATATCAATAAATAAAGATAAGGGAGTGGAAAGCTGTAAAGTGGAAAATTGCCCTCCTGAAATGCTGAAGAATACATTTCAATGAATATTGTTTCAATGCTGGAGACATTGGTAGGAAACATATTAAAGAAAAACTTCAAATGTAGCTACTCTTAGTAGTTTCAGCTCTCAGCCACTCCCTCTGTGTATATATATATATACACATACACATACATGCATACACATACACATACATACATACATACACAGTGTCGTGAAAAAGTATTTGCCACCTGTCTGATTTTCTGCATTTTTGCACATTTTTCACATTGAATTTAGTCAGATCTTTTTGTGGGTTGTAGTAGTATATAGAGGGAGTATGAGAGAAAAAATGACACCAAAGGTTGGGTCGTCTTTCATTTGTTTGGTGTGCAAGGTAATCAAACATGTAATCTTCAGGTGTGAAAAAGTTATTGCCCCCCCTATTTAACTCAACCCAATTAAAGGGATAGTTAGGGTCAGCTGTTTGAATACTTTGGTTAGAAATCAGGCCTGATTTGGGCCAGCCCTGCCCAATATAAGTCTGACTAAATTTGGCCCTTACCATCAGAGTGAGGTTATCCTCACATAGGTTCTAGAGGCACATCATGCCACGATCCAAAGAAATTCCTGAAGACCTCCGGAAAAAGTTGTTGATGCTTATTAGTCTGGAAAGGGTTACAAAACCATTTCTAAGGCTCTGGGGCTCCACCAAACAACAGTCAGAACCATATTGTCTGAATGGAGAAAGTTTGGGACAGTAGTGAATCTTCACAGGAGTGGCCATCCTGCCAAAATCTCTCCAGGAGCAAGGCATAAAATTGTCCAGGAAGTCACAAAGAACCCTAGAACAACATCTAGGGATCTGCAGGCCTCTCTCACCTTAGCTAAGGTCAGTGTTCATGACTCCACCATCAGAAAGACACTGGGTAAAAATGGGATTCATGGCAGAGTAGCAAGGCGGAAACCACTGCTCACTGAGAAGAATATGAATGCTCGTCTCAAGTTTGCCAAAGCACCTGGATGATCCTCAAGAGTTCTGGAACAATGTTCTATGGACAGATGAGTCAAAAGTGGAAGCAAGATAATGATCCGAAACACACAAGCAAGTCTACATCAGAATGGTTGAAGAACAAGAAATTAATAGTTTTGGAATGGCCTAGTCAAAGTCCAAACCTAAACAACAACCCCATTGAGATGCTGTGGCAGGACCTGAAACGAGCACTTTATGCTCAAAAAGCCACAAATGTCATTGAGTTGAAGCAGTTCTGCATGAAGGAGTGGGCCAAAATTCCTCCAGGGTGCTGTGAGAGACTGACCAATAACTACAAGAAGCATTTGTTTGCAGTTATTGCTGCTAAAGTTGGAGTAATATACATTTTAAAATAAAGGTAAGAGTCTTAAAGCGGGTCCTGCACAGTAATACGTAAAACAAAAAATACTAGACATTACTAGAATATAAGTAGAACAAAGACGTTAGATTGTGCACTTACTTTAATGCATTGCATCTTTTTGTTGTTTGTATCCAAAGAAACTGTCGGCAGCCAATGCAAGCTTTGTATACAGTATATAAATGTATACCGTTCAGTACTCACTGTATACTATCTCGATGCAGACATTTTTTTATTATCTGTCACAGCAGCGCATTGCAATTCCGAAATCGTGTGCTATTTTATTCCTATTAACTCCCTTTTCAGCATTGAAAAGATCTGTTTAAATGTAGACCCATTGTTTAGAAAAATATTCAGTAGGCCTATTAGTGCACTATAGATTTGCTTTATTGTCGGGTAATTTTCAAGGGCATTATGTGTTTACAATAACACAAATGAAACAAACAAACCAAAAATCTACGGGTTGTTTTCATTTGTTCAAATAAGTTAAAAGACTAAAACTGAAGAGTAACAAAACTATTTACAGAGTCGCACTGCAACAACACTATTAACAGAGCAACACTGCAACAACACTATTAACAATCACACTGCAACAACACTATTAACAGAGCAACACTGCAACAACACTATTAACAGAGTCACACTGCAACAACACTATTAACAGAGTCACACTGCAACAACACTATTAACAGAGTCACACTGCAACAACACTATTAACAGAGTCACACTGCAACAACACTATTAACAGAGTCACACTGCAACAACACTATTAACAGAGTCACACTGCAACAACACTATTAACAGAGTCACACTGCAACAACACTATTAACAGAGTCACACTGCAACAACACTATTAACAGAGTCACACTGCAACAACACTATTAACAGAGTCACACTGCAACAACACTATTAACAGAGTCACACTGCAACAACACTATTAACAATCACACTGCAACAACACTATTAACAGTCACACTGCAACAACACTATTAACAATCACACTGCAACAACACTATTAACAGAGTCACACTGCAACAACACTATTAACAGAGTCACACTGCAACAACACTATTAACAGAGTCACACTGCAACAACACTATTAACACACTGCAACAACACTATTAACACACTGCAACAACACTATTAACAGAGCCACACTGCAACAACACTATTAACAGAGTCACACTGCAACAACACTATTAACAGAGTCACACTGCAACAACACTATTAACAGAGTCACACTGCAACAACACTATTAACAATCACACTGCAACAACACTATTAACAGAGTCACACTGCAACAACACTATTAACAATCACACTGCAACAACACTATTAACAGAGTCACACTGCAACAACACTATTAACAGAGTCACACTGCAACAACACTATTAACAATCACACTGCAACAACACTATTAACAGAGTCACACTGCAACAACACTATTAACAATTACACTGCAACAACACTATTAACAATCACACTGCAACAACACTATTAACAGAGTCACACTGCAACAACACTATTAACAATAACACTGCAACAACGCTATTAACAGAGTCACACTGCAACAACACTATTAACAATCACACTGCAACAACGCTATTAACAGAGTCACACTGCAACAACACTATTAACAATCACACTGCAACAACACTATTAACAGAGTCACACTGCAACAACACTATTAACAATCACACTGCAACAACACTATTAACAGAGTCACACTGCAACAACACTATTAACAATCACACTGCAACAACACTATTAACAATCACACTGCAACAACACTATTAACACACTGCAACAACACTATTAACAATCACACTGCAACAACACTATTAACAGAGTCACACTGCAACAACACTATTAACAACTGCAACACTGCAACAACACTATTAACAGAGTCACACTGCAACAACACTATTAACAGAGTCACACTGCAACAACACTATTAACAATTACACTGCAACAACACTATTAACAATCACACTGCAACAATACTATTAACAGTCACACTGCAACAACACTATTAACAGAGTCACACTGCAACAACACTATTAACAATCACACTGCAACAACACTATTAACAGTCACACTGCAACAACACTATTAACAATCACACTGCAACAACACTATTAACAGATCACACTGCAACAACACTATTAACAGAGTCACACTGCAACAACACTATTAACAATCACACTGCAACAATACTATTAACAGTCACACTGCAACAACACTATTAACAGAGTCACACTGCAACAACACTATTAACAATCACACTGCAACAATACTATTAACAATCACACTGCAACAACACTATTAACAGAGTCACACTGTAACAACACTATTAACAGCGTCACACTGCCATTGATTTAACTTAATTTCCATTTGATAATATTCAAGTCCCAAAGATAAGTTAAGTACTCCCAATACAATTAATCAGTTATGTCTCCTTATTTATCATTTCAAATTGTAATAAGGTCCTGCGCTGCTTTTTCAGAAATAAGTGTGATAATGATGTTTTTTTAGTACAGAGGAAGTCTTTCTTTTCACAAAGTTGATAAGATTTATTCCTTTGCTCTTGCATGCACACTCCAGCTCATGGGACACAGTCAAATGCAATCGTTCCAAAATAATCTGCAGGGAGTGTTTATGGAGCTGCAGCTGATGAACCCTCTCATCTTAGGTGACATAGTGTTTTCCTCTGCAGTTACTGGCAGGGTGAAGTAAACTGTAAGATGGAGGGGGATCGATAGCATCAGCAATGACTGGACTTGCTGAACCCGAACTTAGATCATCAGGTACCTACAAAAAGCTGCCTATTTTTTGCAGCTCATCTTAAAATAAATCTAGAGTTCAGTTACAAATAATATCATAAGTAATTGATAGCTTTTGTCATCAATACAATTTGGACTCTTCTCACCTCATTGTCACACAGTTTGAATGGCATAAGGAAGACAAACTCAAAGCAGCAGCTGAGGCCGACCTAGACAGAAATGATAAGAACTCAATATGGGAGCAAACACCATGAAATAGTATGGGAATGTATAATAAAATACAACTACATGCTAACTTTCTTACTTATTCATTTTTTTCTTTGTTGCTCTTTAAAAGATTAGAAGGAAATAAATTATGGCACAACAGCATACAGTTAAAGAGTGTGAATGAAACATTGCCCCAGAGAGGAAATCAAATGAATTCCCTAATTGTAGTTTGGACATTTCTCTGCTTTGCCTGTGACTCAGCAGAATTAGAACCAGAGTCTTAATTGGAGCAGCATATAATTATGCTGTGTTGCAAAAAGCTGTATTGACTAAATTGTCCAACCATATTGGAGCACTGAAGTGATCCCAGGCCTGGAGAATATCTGAGATTAAAATTATAGGGCCTCAGGCACTAAACGGTGGTGAATGACCTGAAATACTGCATGGTAAGAGAAACCCATACTGCGTGCAAAAAGGAAGGCGTGACCGCTCTATTCACTAATATAATAATATGCACAAATAAAGCAAGCTAAATGATTCATGCACCAGTCATCATAGCACACGAAATGCTGCACTTATTACACACCCTTTATTTTAGTATATGGGCACTCCAAAGGACAGGTAGTCCAGCTGTCACTTTGTCAGAATGACAGCAACCAAGGAGGATCTAGCAGCACCAGCTACATCTTCAGTGTGTCTCCGTATTATGAGGGGAGGCGGCCTAGGGTAACGCAGATTTCTGTGTCTCCATAGAATTCTGTATCACATTAGATTTGACGCCTGCATAGACCAAGATCGCTATTTTTAAAAGAAAAATACAGTTTTATAAGGTTACTTTTAATCAAGGGTTTCGTGTATTGAGTCTTAGTCTTTTTTTTTTTTTTATTTCCCCTTCAAACTGTGACCAAGGCAAAGTTCATAACCAAAAATGTTTTGATTGATTCTTGTAGAGCTCATCAACATCTATGCAAAAATATCTTTGAGTGATTTTTTTGGAGCCCCCCCCAGTATCAGTTATTTCAGCCTAAACTTGGTAGAAATACCAAAAATTCAAATTTCAGAGGTTAACAACCAGTGGGGGAACGTGAAACCAAAAGTAAGAGTGGTCCCTAAAGTTCTTACAGCAATACTAACATTCTAGGACTCGCATCCCCTGCAGGGTAAAGGGTTTGACTTTTTCACTTTAGGTTGACCTTTGCCAAGTCACAGCTCGAAGGGGAAATAAAAAAAAAAAAAAAGAAGATAAGTGTTTCTGAACTCAGCAGGCCCGAAAAAACCCCAGGTGAATTTTTCTAGCAAAATTTGAGAAGGTCGGGCAACGGCTCTGGTTTTCATTTTAAAACAGACATCTGGTATTACCCTGGGTTGAATGAAGTTCTTTTTGCTTGTCTTGACTGTTACTGCTTTACTTCTTTGGTCATTTCACCACCACAAGTATGTATTTGATTGAAATAATGCCAGTCAATACGGGAAGCAGCTGATTGGTTATTGACAGTGAAGGGCTGGGGACAATTTCACCCTCCAGTTGAAATGACCCAGGAAGTGTATTACAGTCTAAAAGCATGGCTTGTAAACAGATATAGCTTTAAACTCGTGTAGTACAAGATAGCATGTTTTAAAATGAAAATACATGTTTGCTTTGACATGGGTTTCTTTCAGAACTGCACATTTGAGACCTATATAGTGAATGGAGGCCATTGCTGCTGTTGTGCAGCTGCAGGAGTAGCAGGAGTCACACGCGTGGCAAGCAGGTTACAACGGGCAAGAAAACACCTTGGAGAATGTAAACAAGCTAGAGCAGAAACCAAGTATGTCCCCTGGTGAAGAAAATAGGAAACAGATGCCAAAGAATGTGATACTGCAGCTTAAATAGAGAGATGCGTCCTGTAAACTGAAGGCTAAATGAGTAACCATGGCAACAACTATCGTAAGAGACATTGGCTTGTTGTCACAATATAGCGAATTAATCAATGATTGAATCTGCATCTCACAGAGGTATCCTGGATCCAATTGTTTCCTCTGCAATTGGAATCCATCAAAGGAAGACATTTATAAATGCAGGTCACTTTAATAACAGTAACAGAAGATGCATGCGACAGAAATAACAGTAGTTTATTACTCAGGGTAAACCCAACCCTTGAGAGGCAAAAGCCATGATTTCCTCTTTGTTAATTAAATCTACTTCCTTTGTATTTGGTGTCACAAGCCGTAGAATTGAACAGCACATGGATTACTGTGGAGTTGGAGTGGGATTTATTGACTTTTTCTGGCTTCATTAGTCTACTGAATTAGCAACAGCAATCAGCTCAAAGCTAGAGTACAGAAATTAATTACATAACCACAAAATTAATCCAATTCCCTTTCAGGCATTATCATTACAATTTTGGCCAGTGTAAAAAAGAAATGTATATAATTTAAATACAGCTTTGTAATTGACCCTACATAAAATTAGGCTGTTTCTTATTAGTTTATAATATATGTTTTATTCTAACAACATCTGTTTGCGCTATACTTTAGTCATTTCAGAAAGGAGATATCTACCAATGATTTGAATTGGCAATTCTTTATTGCATTTGACAGAGTCATGCCCATGAAAGATCATAATATACATTTGGCCCATGACCTTGTCCATTGGAGCTCTATAGCTGCCCCATGTGCTGGCTGAACGGTGATGCAATGACCATTGATTGATGCAGACCCTGAGCAGGTAGATTTAAACAACTTTTGTAATTAATTTAGAACAATTTGTAGATTTTATTTTTCACTTTGACATTATGGACTTTTTTATGTTGATCAGTTGCAAAAACTCCTAATTAAATCCATTTTGATTCCATGTTGTAACACAGTAAAATGTGGAAAAGTCAAGGGGTGTGAATACTTGAGAGCCACTGTACAAACAAGTAAACACAACAAAACACAAAGCGAGCATGATAGGACAATCAATCCAATGATTCAATGCGTGTATCACTACAGACGCCATAATTGGAGCCTACTCTTGAGGTGGAGGTAATCCAACCAAACAGAACTTTGTCTGTTATGCGGTGTCCCGAAACATCCAGCATATTTGTGTGGTTCCATATGTGATGCTCCAAGGTAGAATGAAAGGAGAGTGACCTTTGTGATAAGTTTGACACAGCTGAAACAATGCACTAACATAGCGAAACATGAGAGTACAAATACGGCATTTGGAACGACTGACTGTAAAGCATGAACATTATGTTGTGATCTGTTATACAATAATGATGATAAAATAATTAATTTTTCTTTTCCTGTAATCTGGTGTGCGTGGTTACTCTCACATTCAGCTATGCCCACGCATTGATGCATACCTGACGAAGCGCTGGAGATGCATCACGGGCTGAGTCTACGAGTTAAGCTGAAACTAATCTGGAAAGTTATTTGTGAATTTTTGAACATAAAGTTAATGAAACAAGGAACTTTCGGTCGGAATCATGATGTCATAGATTTTGAGGAAGAAGTAACAATACAATTATGTTTACATTTGGACCTTTGTGAATTTGAGCATGGAGTTTATCAGCATGATGACGTTCATCAACAGAGCGACTGGACTGGTAATCGCTGATCTACCGGAACTGTAGAATGAGGAAGGCAGCACAGTGAAATTGCAGCTTTTGAAAATGAATGCCGTGCCCTGGGTCTACGATTGGAGAGTTGAGTCCATAATGAGAAGGTGAGAGACACCACCAACACAACCTGTGGGGATATCAGACCAAACAAAGAAACGACAAGGAGGCACAGGCAAAAGGCTATGCCAGGAACAGTTTGATTACGTGTGATGATTGGGAAGATCCTCCTTTTGCACAATTGCACTCATTAAACAGTATAAATCCTGGTTACTGTGTACAGAACACGTGATTGTATGTAAACAAGAAAATGTTTAAAGTCATCTTAACTCTGTTATTTACTAATGTCATCCCACTAAGGTTTCTAACTGTCTACATAACTGATACAGTAAACTTAAAATATATATATATACAGAACCGTAGCCAGCCATTAAAAATGACCGAGGCACTTCAGGTTTTTTTATTTTTTTGAATAAATTAAGTTTACAACTTGGTTTCGGGAGGATGAACAAACCCCCCACATCTATCACTTCATCAAATTGAATCATCTAATGAACCCAAACTGAATAATTACCCCTAGCATCAATAACCCTTCCTTTCTCATTTGTTCTTTAGCAATCCACCACATGCACCCATCTCCTACTTTCAATTTCTAAGTATAGTTCTATGGGGTGGGGGGGGGACTCCTGCCTCGTCCAACGGCCAGGTAAGGGATCTTCGATCCAAGTAGGTGTTATGCCAGATTGTTTGTTCTATGATAATTTGCTTCACGTACCTCATCAATAAAGTTTTTATTTTTTATCTAATCAGTGTGTTGTGGGGTTTGTCCTGAACTGCTGGAGTCACTATTATAGAATTATGAGTAGATGAGGTTCTAAATTTGCAGAACCTGTGTGGTTTTGTACAGTGCAAATAGTTTGCTTTTTCTTTGCAACATTCAAATTCAGGTTGACAAGACGGAGAGAGTTTAGCTGCGTGAGCACATCATAACCAATGAGGGTTGCAGCTCGAGCTTTTCGGCTGACCAGTAGATTTGATTGGCTGTTTGGCTGTGTTCTGATATATACTCATGAATATGCATTTTACTTCTATTATTGTGATTGGCCAGGTACGAGACCCTTTGCAAACCGCAGCCCTATGAACTCGACACAACCATCAACTATCGCACTGCTTGAAATAAACCTTTAAGTATCACATTTCAAATGCAAAAAGACATGAAATGCATTTTTATTTGCGACAAAGCAACATGTGAAAGGGCCTAAATAAATTATTATTGGTATGATTTTAAACAGGGTTAGATTCCGACAGAAAATAGTGAGTGGATTCTACAGCCTTACTTAATGCGGAGCAATGGTGTGCATTTTCCTATGTGCAAAGGGTTTTGGGGAAGTGTGGCCCAAGGGCAAAGCCCCTAGGGGAATCATTCACATTTACAGTGCCGGTACGGTCAATTTTACACCTAAAAAGATGAAAAAATGTATCTATAGATATTATTTGGGGAGCCTGGGTCTATGAAAAGGCAGTTAGTTGGATGGGAAAATGTTTGTTTATTTGCATGTAAAAAAACATTATATTATATGAAGACTGGAACTACGTTTTAGGCTACCAATAATCAGTATAATAATTAAAATGAATAGTCGAACATGCAGTAACAATGCAGTTACAACTGTAAAATGCCATCCTTGCCTGATAGAACGTCTTTGATTTACGGCTAAACGCTGCCCTCTGGTGTTCATGAATTGTATAGTGTTCTCTTTGACACATCATCTTAGTGAGACACTCTCCTTATGAGTCAGCTTAGATGGTCACTTTTCCCTGGATTATCATAGCCATCTGTGAGCAAGCAAGCTCTTTCTTATATTAATAATCCAGCCATTGTGCGCAGTGCCAGAATGTAAGTAATAACCTTACTTATGAATACTTCGCCGTCATTTCTGTTTAGCTTAAGATAAATACTGATACATAATATTCATGTTTAATGAATGTAAACGTAGCATAGGGACCTCATGCATATTATATTTGCCAACCGCTATGTTTCCTTACTGTAAGGTCTGTGTTTTTAGTCTCAGAAGTATCTCTTCCAATTCATGTTAAAAGCCATAATTGACTGTAACATGGTGTGGCGGAGTGTCCTGCCCCTATATACATGTGTGTGCTGTATTATTATTATTATTATTATTATTATTATATATTGTGTTTTGTGCGGACGGAAGAAAGCTGTCCATCATTGCTTGTTGTTTTTGACCGGCGGAAAGCAGGTCTCAAAGTGTGGATGGGGTTGAATGCCCATCCCTGTAAAGCTCGTGGGAATGTGGCTGGAGCCTTAATAAGGTAATGGTTTAATGGTTAATTAGGGCTCCAGTAACAATATAAAAGACCCACTCCAAGGTCATTAGGAGAGAGGGTTCAGAGTGGAGAACGAGTGAGGAGTTGGGAGGTAAAACTAAAGTCGAGAGATAAACAATTGCTACACGTATTGGTTAAAACCAGCACAATACTTGTTTAGTTACTATTATTGTTTATTTATTTGGCCAACGCGCCTTTTTGTTTTGTGTCTTTTATGTTTGTTTAAATATTTGTTTTATTATTTAATAAATATACTGAGCGTCCCACAGCTCAGTTTTCATCCGCCATTACGTGCTTTGGTTTAGTTTCTTCCGGGTCTGACATCACCACTACAGTCATCCTGGTCACATATGGTGTCTGAAGAGGGATAAACCCAGCCTCCAAGTCAGACCAAAACATACTTTTTGTATGTGTGAAGTGTCCTTTTGGGGAAAAAAAAAAAAAAGATTGCAAATATTTTAAAGAAATGGGGAAAAGCAGCTGGAAGAAGCAGCAGCAACAGCATCAGCATCAGCGCAGGGCCGGTCGCAGGTCTTGCACACTGTCTATCACGCTGGATGTCTGCCACACCTGCCTGAAAGGTGAGGAATGGTGCTTTGCCGTTGGCGAGGTTGGGCACATAGCACCTGACCAACCCCCTCCATTGCCAGAGACAGAGGAGCCCGAATGCCTTATGCCTGAGTGGGGGGAACTTGTGCATCCAGGGCCCAGAAGGGGGGAGCCTGTGCATCCAAAGCCCGAGAGGGAGCTGTTCCCACCTCCACCAGCAGAGGAAGAATGCCTGCCTGTTTCACCTCCGCCACCACCATCCGAGGGAGAGGAGCAGGAGCTGCCTCTGCGTCCTCCGAGGCGGACTGAGCCACTCTCCTCTGAGGGGATTTGGGACTGGCTGACGGAGCCTGAGAGGGATATCGAGGAGGCTGTGATCAACCTCCTGTGGGCCCGAGATAGGGAGCGCTGGGAGGCCTGGGAACAGCAACACCACCCAGCATCCCTCCCAGACATCGCAGCCATGGCACAGAGTTGGGGGACAACCCCCACAGACAGCCGGGCAGCAACCAGGATTGCCTTGGCCAGAGGAACCTCCCACCATGCCGCCGCCTTTGGTCCGTTGCTGCTCCTGTTCCTGGGCCGGAACTATAAACCGGGATTTTGGGGACTAAGCAGAGAGGTGGCCTTTTAAGGCCATGTGTGCTGTGCACAAGGGGAGGCATATGTGGCTGTGTGTTAATGGTTAATTAAGGCTCCAGCAACGATATAAAAGACCCACTCCAAGCTCATTAGGGGAGTGAGGAGTTGGGAGGTAAAACTATAGTCAAGAGATAAACAATTGCTATACGTGTATATTTCTAATATCAAGCATGTGATTCTGTGTAAGCCTAACAAAATCTGTTTTGATTATCCTGCACATTCTTTAGCTTTAATAGAAATATCATTTTTGCACTTAGTTCTGTACCTCTCTCTGTGCACACGGAGACTGCTGCAGAAATGCATGTACATTTAAATACAAATCTGTTCATTTCTGCAGTATTTCCATGGTTCTGGGTACTTTTTATGTAGTCCTCCATGTATCTCTATGGAAATTTGAGGTACTGACAGTGTGGAAGTTCACAGAAAAAAAATTATTTGCAAACGATTTATCTACTGAACTTGCGGTAATGGATCTGCATTGAATGAAGTCCAGTAACTTCTCTGCGATAGATGAATCTGAATGCTTCAATCTGACATCAGCATATAGTAGCCATATACAATTCGCTGCTACATAATCCAAAGCCACTGAATTAATTAAGACCTTCAGCTGCCAAGGGATACCACAGGGACCCATTGACCTCCTGCTGCCATCACCAAGGGAACTCTTTTATCTGTCTCCTTACCTATCAATCACATTTTATAAAACAATTGCTGCTTACTAGTGCCAGTCAGCACTTATGATACATGAACTAGATCGTTTGCAATGCTTAATTCAGCTCAGACTGGGTATCCCTGTGGGGACAGATACATTTCTTTATTCTTCACTCACATCAAGTAGCATATTACATGCTGTATCTCCATGGCTAAAATCTATCAAAGAGTATCAGGGCCTAGGTTCTGAATGACTGACTGACTTTCAACTGCAGCAAACTCCCTATAAGAGTATACAATAATTTCGGGAATATAACGCGCATGTATCTACAGTACTTCACTGTTTAAAATCCTATAGAATATTATATGGAGGTTCAGCAGGAAGGACTGCCACCTACACGCATTGCCCAAGCAACTTGCCGCAATACTTCTCAAATAAAAAAAAAATAATTATGGCAAAAGTTGCCTGTAAGCCCGCCCGTCATTGCTACCGTCCCTCACCACCGGCACATCTGATCTAAAAGCCATTCACAAACTTGCTCAGCGTCAACTGGCCCAGTTCTGTCACAATTCGATTGAATTCTGTCTAATCTCGTCCTGTGAGAAAATGACTATCATAATGTATTATTGTTGTCATTCTTTTTACTGTGCACCCCCCAGCACTAAGTCTTGAGAAAGACGTAATGTTCAGGTAAGCAATGGATGCACAACAATTCATAACAATGTAATAATAATAATAATGTGAACTTACAGTTATAAATTACTGCAGAAATTGGTTATGTCTTCATATGTTAAAAGCCACTTGCACAGTTTGCATTACACTGTGTTTGGATCATTTAGGCATTTCACAAAAAACTATCAAACGGGAAAGGGTTTTCAGACCATTTCTTTAGCAGCTGCAATTTAATTTCTTTTCGATGCTTCACTATCCGTTATTTCACATGCATATGCATCCTTCAAATAATGTAGATCTGTATTTTAAATGTCCTTTTTTAAATTTACAGCTTAGTAAAAAAAAAAAAAAAAAAAAACACACACACTTAACGTTAACACATTACACATAATCTATGATCATATAAGATATAAGAAGATCTGATTCTATGCTTAAAATTGCAATACATCAAAATGCAGTGGTGCAATACACATTCTAACTTCATTCATGTCTTCAGTGTAAATAAATTGCCAATTTATACAGACATTTCAATGACCATTATAGTTCGATGTTATTCCCCCCAAAACACCAATGCTAAAAATGAACACACAATAGGTAGATAATTATTAGTTTTGCTCAAATTCTTACACCAAAAAAAAAAAAAACACAAAAAAATGGAGCAAGTAGCTATGATATGGTTCAAGTAGCAGCTCCCTGCGTTATGAAACGAGTAGGAGAGATAATATAATAGTGAACGAAACACATCTTGAGAATGCATTGATTTCTGTTTACATTTACTTTTGCGTACCTCACCACCTTATAGTTCTGCTTTTTAACTAGTAAAACGTGTGCTTTCACGACAGGGGTTAGAATGTTGATGCTTAAAAACAGCAGTCCTTTTTTTTCCTGAATCAAGTGGCCAGAAATGCACAATAACAATACTGTAAATCCTTTGCAACTGTACATTTCAAGAACTGTGAAATTATACAGTCTCTCACATGTAAACATCTAACATTATGAAACATCCAGCTGTTCATCATTGTGATGCAGTGCATGCTCCATTGCCTGATGAAGATTCTATTTCAAGTTTTGTTTGGGTTTTTTTCAAAGCTGTGTTGTTTGTACAGGTGGTACAGGTTAGCAAACCACGGTAGTGCAAACACTGCAGACCGAACAACTCAATTGACCACTACTGTTATTAATATGAATATTTGTAACTTTCCCTTCACTGTTTATGTGTGCTGTTGCATCACTAAGGCTGTATTTTTTTATGGTGAGCATGGATTTCACGATTTCCATGAAAATAAATAAATGCCGTTTAATAACATTGACACCCAATTCTCTGAAAATCTCAATTTCTGAAAGAATGCAATTTTTTTAAATGTATTTATTTTTTAATTTACATTGATTAAACATTCGCTTCACCAGCAGACAACTTCTTATATGAAATCCAGTTAAACTTGTTTACCCTAAATGATGAAGCACACGGCTAGAGGGTTTAAAAACGTTTTAACACAGGACACGTTATATTTAGCTATTGTTAACAGGCTGACAGACTTTAGCAAAAAATACCCAGAATATTAATTTTTTTGCTAAATTACCCTTTTGTATTTTTCCATTATGAAAGTTTATGTTGTTTTTAAATTGGATTTAATTTTTTTTTTTTAATTTAGATTTTTACAATGGAAAATATTTTATTTTTGTAACAATCAGTGTGTGAATCACACAGAACAAAAAATGTATTTGTGTTTGTTTAAATTAAAATGTCATCAACATACTAAGCTATCTGTATTTATATTTATTGTTTTATGATTGAGTATGAAATCCCTTGGTGCTCTTGGGTTGGATATTTGTTTTGCCTTTTTGCCCCTAGAACTGCCTTGGTGGCTCTGAATCTTCACGCCCAACAAAGGCAGCATTGCCCTTCATGATCTTAACTTCATGCCCTGCAAGAGGGTTTGAGGCAATTTTTGTAATTTCTGTACGTCACATAATCATCTATTAAAAAAAAAAAAAACCTCTTCACATTTCTAGTTGTTAGGGTTTGTCTACTGAATCACTGAGTATACGTTGTAGATGCCAAGTATAACACTGTATAATCTGAATGTAAAATGTGTTTGGAAATTAACCTTATGCAAACATACTGTATACATTTCGAGCTGTTATAACAAGCTGCAGTTGTTGCCCTGTTCACACATCTATGGCGTTGGGCCTGTTTGTTTGCCTTCTTAATCCCAATGCTAACAGATATTTTCTTTCACAAAGTATTTGACTTGATTTGACTTGCTGTGACAGCTTCTGTAACTATTACCCTTCATGTGTGGTATGCAGTTTGACAGAGATCAATATGATTTTTCAAGCACACTTCACTAAACCATCAGATGCTCTCAGATGCACAAAGAGATAGCAATTTGGGCATTACTTGCCTCCCAATGATCTCCCAGTTAAACAGACTGTACAGCTACACAGCTGGGAGCGCAGGGATTTCTAACCATTCCAAAAGAGAAAGTTGATATTTATTTAGTGTGAGTTTTGAATCTTTTACTTTAGAATATCTGTTTTCCAAGAAATCTTCATTAAAAAAATGTTTTGCCTTGCTATTAATGCCAGTGTAGGGGCTTTAGTACTGAAGGTACATACAGCTATGGGCAAAATATCCTAGTATTTTAGAGTTGAATGTAAGTTAGATATTTTAATCAATAAATCAATCAGTCAAAAAAACTACAAAATGACATTGCAAAAGTCTACCAGAAGCCATAATAGTTACACAGTATTTCATGTTAGATTTCAAAATGTCACATTTTTCAATTTGTGTCAGTACAGTATATGGAAAACTATAAAGAGGTGTGTAATTCAATATGTTAATGTAACGTTATTTGACAGGTTTCATTCTACAAACAAATACTAGTATACATTTTTAAATTTATATTTACAGTGAGCTCCTGGAAAAGCCGTTACATTGATATTTTCATGGTTGAACAATCAAGCACAGCAAAGCAAGCGTGCCATTGGACAGCTGCAGTAAAAACAAAATATTCCAACTGTATCTGTATTGAGAGTTCCCCAGTAATGTACAGTACTTCTTTAAAATGCACTTGATTTTTTATTTCTCATGAGAATGTCTTATTCTTTTTTTGATAATAGCGAGCAGTACATTAAATGGCTATATGGTAATCCCCCGTGGTTCGCTGGGCTATGCTTGAAAATTTCATATACAAAGCTTCCACACTTCTGAAATGAAATGAATTCCCATACAATCCTGGTCATTATACCCTGCTCCTCCTCATATACCACGCAAGCCCATTTTCACATTTGTATTTGTGTCTTAAGTTTCTATCAAGCATTATTAATTTCCCACTGGTGTCCCTGATTATCATGTGCAGCACTGTAGCAAAGAGGAACAATCGTTCCTACTTTCAACCACTTTTATTTCTTGCCATCCTAAAAATTCTAGTCAATTAAAAATCGGAAACATTTAGAAATGGAAAAAATTGACAAATTTGAATTCTGCACCATTAAGACTTTTCTGTAGAATACTAGTCGGCAACCATTAAGGTAAAGCTTTATTGTAAGTTTTGTTAACTACATGTTCCAGTATATGTATATATATATATATATATATATATATATATATATATATATATATATATATATATATATATATATATATATAATATGAATGATGGTTTACATTTACCTAACATGAATTAATCATACACATCACAACAGTCAAAAGATCACCTGTATCACCTTTTTATGTCATTTCTATTTATAATTAAAATCTGCAACCTAATATATTTTCCTGACAGCATAATATACTGTATTACTTCAATTTAGCGCCACTGCATTTATTTTAAATTGATCAAAATGACTGCAGCCCTTAAACGAAAGCAGCGATTATACGAGGGTGGCTTTTATTAATAATACTATGCTTTACAAACGCTGCAATATTTTATTACATGATTTAAGGCATTTTAGAAGAGGCACTGTGAGAGGCTCCCATCTGCAGCACTATACTGTTGTGTGTTTTTGGGGCGTTGAATACAGTACATTTACTGACAGTTAACGAGAGCCTGTTAGGTGGGAGTTGGGAGGTCAGGGGAGTACTGTACCAGCGAATCAAGAGTGTGTATTGGTTGCTATGGGACGGGACAAGAAGGAATAGAGGAATGTATGTGAAGGACTTCTGCGCTGTAAGTAGTTCATCTTGGGTTGTCTGTCGGGACTGTGCCATAAAATACAATTTGCTTACTAAGGTGTGTGTACATTAGTTTGTATTACACGGTCGATTGAGGCTGCAGTATCTTTGGGGGTGTCACATTTACGTAGCCAGACTTGCGTGTTTCTTTCTTTCTTTTTTTAACAGAGGTATAAAAAATATACCTTTACGTTTCTTTATTGAGAGCGATGTTTATCAAGGGCAGTGTCTATTAAAAAGGCGTTAATTGAAGGGCAGCGTTAATTTGAGGGTGGCTTGAATTCAAAGTAATACGGTATTCACAAAATTTGAACAGACTTCGTTATTATACCTGCTTTGTTTATCGCTGGTTTTGCAACATAAGTGCCTGGTCTTAGTCTACCTAATGTTACTTCAGTGCTAACACAGGCCTATGAATCTAACAGAAACACGGTTTGGTGTACTTGGTAAGCTTAGTGAATTTATAACCCAGGTTTCAAATAACCCTACTTGCTATACTGTGGGGCAATGCTTCAGAGCTGCATGCACAAAGGCACTTGGAATAATGTGAAACCCATGGGTCACTGGGACCATGATTCAGTCTGCTTAGTATTGCAATACCCAGGACCTGCAATATAAACCACAAGGAAACCACAAGGAAATAGGATTTACAGGCCATGCATTAAGTCACTAGATGACTTGGTCATAGTTATACTAAGCCATTAGAAAAGAGTTTAGTGGTTAAAAGGTACACTTGATAAGCTTTTAACATCCATTTCCCTCATTAGCTTCAGTACCATTGTCCCTGCTCCCCTTATCTTTTTCTAACTTCCATTTTTCTATTTTCATGTTTTTTTAATTGATTCTACCCTGTCACATATTTTTTAAGATGGTATTTTTTAAGGTGGCACTTCACCCGATACGTGCCCCTTCCCCGTTGTCCACAGGGATCAGTTTGGACATGCAGTTAAAAATGCCACTTATCACCACAACTCGCCAGTAGGGGTCATCTGTAACAGAAGTGTCCTCACTAGAGACAAGCAGTTGCAAGACAAGTAGATTCAGACTGTAACATTGACTGTACAGTATTTGCCTCAGTGTAGGTGAGGTAAAGCATCAGGCTTCACTGTCCTCTGAGCTCAGCTTCCTCTGCTGGTGTTTCCTTCTCTTGACAGCTAGTCTGAGAGACAAACCTACTGAAATTCTGAATATTTGTATTAGAACAGTAACATTTAATAGTTTTATATATTTTAATATATTTAGGTTAAGTTGTGTAAAAAATAAAGGGCTAGATTTTGGTAACACTTAAGTTTAGGTATTCGATATACGTGATTATAAGCAATCTTGATTATAAACATGTTATTAATTATAGAATACGATTAGAAATAATAAGACTATTATTATACACTTTTGCCATTGTTTTGTTGCTGTTGTTTATAATCACTTACAATGGATACCTAAACTAAAGTGTTACCTAGATGAAGCTAAAATCACCTTATAAACATTTTACATTTCACATAGTATTTAGTGGACAATTAAAGCACAATGTATCTGCAGTGGTCAAGGAAAAAAGTCAAGGAAGGTTCATAAACCTTTGTGAACCCCTTTATACAGTGGTGAAAACTGGGTGCTTTTCTTTTATGAATAATGGTTAATGATTATTTTGCTCGATGTTAGTTTTAAAAAGCATTATAGACTTTTCACCACTTAAACCCAATAGCAAAGCAAGAGAAATGACTGTAGCTACAATATAATGATCCAACACACAAATGCTTGCTGAATGCAGAATTGAATTGCCTCTGTCAAGGTCATGCGAAGGGTAAGGCTACACTACAGTGCCCTCTGAGTCCAGTTTTGCCTAGTGTGTTCAAATAACAAATCAAAGTTGTCAAGTTCCAGAATGATTTTCTCATCATTCTTACGTTCTATTATTTTTCTCATTTCATTCCTTCAAAAAGCATTCATCAAAAGGATGTGGATAATGAAATGCAACTCTCATTTTGGTGCAGTGCTACCAGAAAGGCTTCCTTTTCTTTAGAGTAGCCAACAGAAAAGGGGTCTCTGAATGCACAACTGTTCTCTTAATAAAAGGTTTCCAATTCAATACGATTCTTATCAAATGTACTGACTATAGCCATGCTGTAAGAACCATGCTTTCCTTAAAAGCCACAGTAAAATTCATCAGATTCTTTTGCCATAAAGGAGGCTATTTCCAAAGGTTCTTTTTTCTTCAAAGGTATGTTGTACTTTTTTTTTTTCTGAAAGCAATGTTTAAAAATAAACAACTTGAGGGAAGAATGTGTTTTTATCAGGGAATACCCACTGTGCCGAGTTCTGCTGTGACTTTCAACATTTCCTTTAGCCTACCAGTTCACTGTTTGAAATGGCACAGCATATTATATATATATCTATATATATATATATATTATAATATATATATATCTATATATAATATATATATATATTGCATCATTTGTAGTGTAATGAGGGGGGGTAAACACGCACATTACTAAAGGACACAGCTTATAATTTATATTAAAATATGTCTGAGATGTCACCCTTTGATCTTTTAAAAGATTGAGTCTATGAGTCTTACTGAAAGTGGCTCTGAAGAGAAGGGGAGTGGGGCAGATATGTAACACTTAGAATAGGCATTGCGATTTCAGTTTAGCATTTCATATTGTTTGCTAAAAGTACTACAATTACATTAATATAATGTAGAAACAGTTTGGTTTTTTTTTTCTTGTAATTTTGATTTCACATATCTTCAGGATAGGTTCAGGCACAACAGCAATTTCATCAATTACAAGAATGGCAGATTTAAACTTTCTTTTGTTTAGCCACTGTTCAAAGAAGCTTGCAGACCACTTGTATTTTGCCCGAGTACTCTGTTTTAGGTTCTGCAAAATGATCAATAACTTTCACGTTATACATCTAAAACATAGTCCTCGCTACTGCCTAACAGCACTCAAAACATGAATTATTTTTGCAGATTCAACACTTGTTGTTTGTCCATACTTTATTTATTTATTTTAAATTTAGAGTGACCAATTATTATTTTAATTATTTTCCCCCCAATTTGGAACTTCCAATTATGTTTTTTTTTTTTTCTTCAGAATAGAACCTTGGGATACTCCAAAAGTCAAACCAACAATTTGAGAGGAACAACCCTCAGCTAAGACATATTGGCCAAGACTAGTAAGATAGGACCAAAACCAGTTTAAGGTGGAACCAGAAATACAGGCTTCGTATTCCAATCGTTGCCACAAGATATGGTGTTCTACAGTATCAAATGCTGTGGACAAATCCAGTAGAAGCAGTATATAACACGCACCTGAGTCAAGATCATTTAAAACACAGACCAGAGCAGTCTCAGTGCTATGAGATGATCTAAACCCCAAATGAAACTTCTCACAAAGCACCTGCGAAGCAACCACCTGCTGCAGGACCTTAGACAGAAATGGAAGATTTGATATTGGACAGAAATTTGAAAAAACATTACTATCAAGGTTCGTTTTTTTTTAAATAATATTAAATATAATAAAAGCAATTTTGTCAAATTGAATCTTCTCAGGTCATCAATTATTTCAGAAAGAGAGTGATTATAATCATTTACACATCAGTCTAGATCAGAGCTGGCAGAGAATTTCAAGTTTTGAAACTGCATTACATTTTGAAAAGCTGCTGAAACAACTGTCGCATCCAATCACCTCCAAACTAAAATCAGAAAGAGTCAAATCAGAGACAGAAAAATCTGAAATAGTCAGACCGCAGGCAAAACCCAAATCTAGAGTATTTCCCTTAGCATGAGTGGGTACAGAAACAAACTGCGTGAATCAAAAGCTGATAATAAAGAGCTAAATTCAGCCACCATGGAAGTTGTTGGTAGGAAAGGTAAATTAAAATAACCCATAATGAGTACACGTTCAGTTGAGAGACATTAAAAAAGAAAGTAAAGCAGAAAACTCATTTAGGAAGTCAAGATTTTGTTTAGGAGGTTGATAAACTGTAACAATCTTTAAAGTGCAGAATGAAACACTGTAATATACTCAAAAGAATAAAAAATATCCGGCTGGTTCAAGCGAGACAAGTTTCGGACCGAATCTAAAATAACTATTCTATACCTCCCCCATGGCGCTGAACACGATGTTTATGAAAAATGCGTAACCAGGAGGAGATGCTTCAATGGGAATAAATCATTTCCAGTGAGCCAGGCCTCCAGAAGCCCAAGAATATCAATATGTTTCTCAGTGATTATATCATGTACAGAGAGAGCCTTGTTTAAAAGGAAGCGTACATTCAAACAAGCAACAGATATATGATGCAAAGATTTGGAAACTGAGACAGAATTTAAACAAGGAATATAAACTAAATTTGAGTAAGTAACCCCTGTGGTGTCAAAACAAACAGTATGTTTGCATTTATACTTAGACTTTACTGTATGTATATTAATAGTCACAGCTGATGATGTTTTTTCCTCTCAGTACTAGGTATAGTTTTATCCCACAGGTATTAATGTTAATGCTACATTATAGGAAATCAATGTGGGGGTGTGCTCTATTTCTCCACACTGCATTGATTGCATGTTTCATTGCAGCCTATGTTTTCATTAACTTTCCTTAGATTCACTGTTAACATTGAAGTGACATCAAGAAATTAAGACTGAGGTCAGTAGCAAATTAGAATTCTCTGACAGCCACTGTAATAAGAGAATTACAAGAGCATTAATTAAAAGAAATTGGACACTTCTTTGGTCTTCTTGTATGTATTCTGAGCATATCAAATTTTGACAGAAGTTCAAATCAAGGAGATAATGGCTATGAAACCAGAAAGCTAGGTATTTTAGTGTCAGGTCAACTGCCTTTCTGAAATGCTGTAGAGTTTTTTTGTATCCAGCATTATCTGGCATACAGCTGCAAGTACACAGCTCTGTATAATACCAGCCAGCCCACCTCAGGTGTATTATTAATACAATACAGGGTTGTTTTTTTTGTATGTTCTGCAGACATACCATTGCAACCCGGGGGTATAGTAAAAAGCCAGCCCAGAGGGACGTCACAAGCTAGAAGTATAGATATGTGAAGACTAGAAGGACCGGAGAGGTACTCATACCTCGAAGCCCCGCAGCAGTCTTTCTGACAGCGGTAGTCAGAACACTGTAAATTGTCTAACAAAAGGAGAGATGTAAGTTTATCGAGTATGTCACATAAACATCTGAACAACTGAAGCATATATATAAACAAGAAAATGTAAATAAATAAACATCTGAACAGACATCGGTTTACAACAAGCATATTTATAAAACTGAAACTATAGCAATGCATTTTTAACTTTTCAACAGAAATCGGTTTATTATCACATATGCAAAAGAAACTGAACAACGTAGATAAATAAACTTAGAAACAAGCGCACAGCACAAGAAGTTATAAAAAAAGTCACATTTATTTTTCTTTTTTTCGACAAAATGGTATTCCTTTACCTTGAGTCTAAGGCTGTTCACAATCAATAGAGATAATGTACTTCTCCATGTCGCTTTTCTGCACAGCTGCCCGAAGTTTTATTTTTATTGCACTTGCCAACCTGGCATTGACGTCTCTTACGGTTCTCAGCGGGGTTGCCAGCTTCAGCTGTGGGTACACACTTGGCAGTTTCCCTCTGTTCCAAATGCTTCTTGCGAAGTTCCTGTGCTAACTGTAAAATATATTCTCTCTGTGGTAAATTCTTCTCTGTGCATTCTTTGTAAAGTACCCAGGAGTTGATGGCTGCTAGGTCCAATACATTGTAAGACACCTGATAAGGCCACCATTGGGTGCCAGCTTTAACGGAATATTTCCTTGCCATCTGATCCAAAACATCAACTCCATATTTTCTTGCGTTATAAAACTTCACAGTCTCTGGTATTTATTTTCACTAGACCCGATGCTAATTGACTGACCAAAACAGCAGAGCTGCAAGCAGATGCCAGCCTTTGAAAAGGCTGATTGAAAAACAATAGACTGTCAGTCAGGCAGAGAGTAGAGACTAATCTAATTACAGCCAAGCACATTGCGAACTAGTAAATAAAAATAATATAATATTGTTCTGTAAAATCAAAATTGTTTTCTGTGTGGCCTTCAATGTGACTGGTCCCGGGGCTTTTAGGTATAATGTAATATACCTCCTTTATTTTTGCACTCCTGCATTTCATGCTTTGTGAGAATATTTAATACATACGACAGACAGGTACATGAACGCACAGCCCCATATGTGTTACACGACTGGAGAAAATTACATTTTAAAACCAAAAAACACCAAAATGACTGCCGCTTGGCTTCCAGTGTTAATAAACAGAAAATAAGAATCCCAAAACTGTTTTATATTTTACTTCCATGTTGAAAAGATAAGCGAATCGTATTTTACGTTCTGGAATTGGTCCAGTGTGAGATGTAGCACCACAATCTCAACCACATTTACAGTAAATCCTCAAAAAATGTTGCAGGTTTGTGGGGATCTTAGTTTATGTTTTTCTGTTCTTTTTCAATGTTTTTGTCTACTCTCACTCTCAGCATATGGCTTTATTTTAAAAAGGGAATTCAGGAAGAGATATCACGATAACAGAGGGAATTGCAGCCTTACATAATACTTATGCAACAGCAGACCAGTTCACTGGGTGGAGAACAAATAATCATATTCATTGCTTAACAGGGTTACAGCTAACAAAATAAATGCAATTATGAGAGTTGCATCGCAAATGGAAGTAAACGGCAGGTAAAATGCATATAATTATTTCACTAGCTATAGCTAGCTAAAAGGGTGGGTTTAAAATGCCTGAACAGACACAGTACATCAGTTCAAGCACCTAGGTCTCCCAGTAAACTAATATTATCCAGACAAGTGTTTGCAACAACAAGTTGAAACAAAACTACAGTGATTCAGACTTCCGACTTGAACTCCTGACTGAGAGTTTCTATGTCCTGCACTTGAGATGCACTGTGGTCAGCATCAATGGAAAGCAACATCAAGTGGAGTGGGCTCTACAGGCTTCAGAACAGCAACCAGAGAGAATGCTTACAACACCACTGACTGCAACATGTAACATTAATATAGGGAGGGGATTTTCACTGCCTGTGAAATACAGCAAGCCATCACATCAATTAATGCACAGCCTTCAACAACGTCTGGAAAAAAAGAGATGAGCCTGCCCAGTCACAAGCCATGTCAATATTTCAGAAGCATTGCACAATCCAACCTGCTTGCTTTACAATGACCACTCAAGAAACACAAAATGGGCTTTATAGTCAGGTTATATTAGAAGATGTTGTTTCAGAATCCACAGTTGGCAGACAATAGTAAATATGTATTGCTATAGGCCCAATGTTCTATAGCTCTAACAGATTGAGCAGGCATTAGATTGTGATTTGGAAACCCAGGTCAGCTGCTGATTAATGAGCGAGTGATCTTCAGGGACTACAACGATTATCTTCCACCAAATTGTGCTGGGTAACACCAGAACCCAGGCTATAATGAGGTGCATCCTGGATATATTAATTTTAAATACAACAAAAACCAAGAACATGCAGATTCCTGGGGTCCTCAAGTGGCTCGCCTGGAAAAGGTTGCATGATGTGCAGGGTCAGTCATATTGTCAGAGGAGTGCAGACTCGTGCCCTGACTTTGCAGAGATGACGATATTTGGTCTGGATCCTACAGGAATCAAAGCATTGACTCTGGCAGTCCTGCAGGTTAGGAAGGCAAAAAAAGAGGCCCAGGTGCGCAATAAGCTTAGATGGGCTCCTGCAGGGTTGGGCGTTTATCCTCCAGGAGCCAGTAGCTTGTCTGCTGTCAAGCTCCTAAGTGTAAAGAGACCATTGGCTTGGTCGTGGGATCGGAGGATGCCCACTGACCTTCAGCTCTTCTAATCCTGTCGGGATTGCCACAGTGAGGGACTATAATTAGGGTTGTATTTTTTCATGGTATAAAAGAGTTTGTTTCAAGTTCCAAAAATAGGTGTTTCAAGATATTTCACGATTAAACATAATATGTATTAAAGGAGAAGAAAAATAGAGTCACATTCAAAATGTTCTCTATATTTAGGAACAATAAAACAAATGTTCTTAAATATTTAAATGCTTACCTAAACACAAAACAGTAAATGCTAAATTGTAGCATATTCACCATCTGTGAATTAAACAAAATAAAAACAAATACATGCAAAACATCACAAAAGACATGTGAAATGTCCTGTTCTTGTACTGGACAGAGTGATTTTTTGATGTAGCTGGTGTTTCTTTTTCACTGAATACATTTTAAAGAAGTCATGCAGCTCTATGCAGTGTGTGTTCAATCATTTATGGGAAGCAAACTAAACCGGCTGCCATGTTCCTAAATGCAGTGTAACAGGCAGTTCATCAATGAGACAAACATTTACTGTATTTATTTTCAAGTGATACAAAATATGTATATTTACACTATTCTTTCAGAAATGAACTATATATTACACAGCAATGAGTAAATCTGTGATGACTGTAAAAATAAAAATACAGCCTTAAATATAATTTGACATTTCAAAATCATAATCTGAAATCATAAAAAAGAAAATGTATATTCATTGGTTATTAACATTTCATTAAGACTACACTATTTATTTCAGTAGTTATGCTGTGCTTGTGTTAATATAAAATCTATTATTTTGTGTTACACTGGATTCTGACCTGCATATGCAGAAGACATGATTGGCATGCAGTGTTTATAGATAACATTTAAGAAACCATAATGAATAATTTTAAATAGCCATCTTTGACCCCAGCCCTATCTCTGCCAAGAGAGTTAGACACCTCCAGTCTTGGCTACACATAGAGAAGGATTGCTTTGCACTACAGTGCTGAGGACTAATGAGAGGGAAAGACCAGGGTTTAGCTCATGTAGATGCTCACTTATACAGATAATAGCTGCTCCCTGGCAACTTTCCTTTACATTACATTACCATCATTGATAATACACTAATTAAGAGCAATGATGCTTTAATTTACCATTAGCAATCCAGAAAGGTATTGCGAGTTTGTGCTGACTGCATCTGAGTAAACATACAAAGACACAGGCCATTCATTTCAGTGCAATTGCAAAGCAAGTTCCAGAGTACTTATGATGTTTTGTGTGTTCTGAGTCACATATAGTACATATTTAGTCCCTTGTATTTGTACACTGCTTGGCTCCAAGAAGAGCGTTGCAAACTGTCAACATACAAAGTTAGAATCCCAGTAGATTGTTTTGTTAACATCCATTGGTAGTGCAGCTAGCAAGTAAAACTGCTGTAATCTTATGACTTGGCTTCTTGTGCTGTTATTTTATTAGATACATTTTGTTTAACACATAATTTGCCTATGTCACTTCTTGAAGAAATATACATTTCAAATGTACAAAATGAAATCTCTGTAATTTTTTGTAAGGCTTTGTTTGAATTGGACCTTATGTAGGATTCATAACACCTTCATATCTTGAGAAGGTATCCAATATACATGTTTACTTGTCTCGAGATAACTTAAGGGTTTATGTTACAATTATTTTATCATAATTTTTATCACCACAGCTTGAGTGTTGTGTTGCATTAATGAAGCTTCGTGTCTCCAACCCAACTACAGCTGTGTGTTAATGGAACATAACGCACGCCCTACCGTGTGTTATCTCTTACACAGCAAATTGTAGGCACAATTGCCTGTAATTAATAACTATTTTTGATATAAGGACATATCTGGACTAATCTTTTGGATTCATTTTTTAGCACATAGTATGCAGTGCAGAATGTGACCTATTGACTTGAGCAACTCTCGAACCATCCTACACAAAGGAGGGGGTAGTGAGCCTCGGGCCAGTGAACTTTAACTGAACAAGACACAAAGGGTCTCTACTGGATCATGAATAGTTCAGAGCATCTGATCAGAAATTATGGAGGAAACAAAAAGCTGGAGACAGCAGAAGGGAATTCATAAATAAGATCATGGGGACATCCCATGCAGGGTGAGATCACCCATGGCTCAAAACAATGGAAGACAGTTGTTGGGGGAATGTATAGGTCTTTGTGTGAAAGTCCTATAAGAACTGGCAATTTGCAGCAAAAACTTTGAATTGATTTCTGAACTGGAGTCTAGCATGGATCCATAAGCTTTATACCTCTTGACTGCAAGAAGATTCTGTACTCTGCAATAAACGAATATCAACGAAAGAGCATCAACCATGTTCAAGACTCCTGCTAATAGGAAAAAGAGACGTCTGCAAGTCAGTTTATCTATGCGTCGAAAAGAAACATTCCCGGCTCGGACATAAGCTTCTGTTCCCAGTCGTAATCATAGCATAATGAGGCTGTGTCTGCCTTTGAGGCAAAGCATTCAAGAAGAAAACACACAGGACGTGTGTGAAACCCCTATTTGGGTTTTGAAGATAAAGGAGCCCAACTTGGGTTTGAAGATTTGAGGAAATGAAGCAAAGACATAATTACAATGAAAGAGTTGCTCTGTAGACTTTGGGGGTTTCTTCAAGGAACCGTTCAGTGTAATTCCCTTACCTTTCCCATGTAGAACTAGTGTAATTTCTGGTAATTACAACACGTAGAAATTGATAAAATAGTTATCTTACACTGCGCTTTTAATGTGCATATTTAAAACCTCAGAGTTTGAACCTTGTTAAAAAGCAACTAAGCTGCTTAACTCATATTGTCATATTATGTGCTTATTTGAAAGTATACTATGTAATTGTTAATGAACAGTGGTAGTCCAGCCTTAGCTGTGATATGTTAATAGAAGAATTGAAATTGAACAAGTTTTTTTTTGTATTTGAATAATAGATGCTTGTGTTTAACTAGAGTTATTTAGCCTGTGAGCGTTTAGACGCAGGGCCACTGTACCGCAGCCTGTACTGAGTCTGAGCCAGAGGAGTGACTGTTCTGTTAGAATGAAATGCTGAACCTATACTGAATGCTAGGAAAGCAATAGGATTTTACTTGTACTGTAGTTTAATTGTGTTATTGAGAAATAAAATTATTATGATGAGGTCTTAATTAACGTGAATGAATATTCATGTTAATTAAGACCTCATCATAATAATAATTTAACAGATAACTAATAGATTGTCTGTGTTTAGTCAGTGATCTAATATGGTAATGGTCATATAGTATTCATTCAAGTTGATTACACTTTGATTTGAACTATACTAATTATTCAAATGAATTAATTGTTTAAAGTAATTATTAAACAAACTAATGTGATTAGCCCCACAAAATAAACAGAGCATGAGGGCCAAAATAAAAATTCAAACACGAAGTTTAACAGTTGTAGGCGGGTCATTCACCTTCACTACAGGTTTATCAAAATACAAGTCAAAACACAGGACAAACGCACCCCTAACCCCTTCACCACAAACAAAGGCTTTATCCCCTTTTACATGGATGACCATTCCCCAATTAGCACTCACTTACCTACTTGGGGAATGGCCGCAGTTGTGATTGTTGGCAGAGGCAAATTTATACCCTATCCTGCCAAACATAGCCCTATTTACATAATGGGATATCAAATCTATAAGATGTGTATTTACATGTTATAACTAGTTAAATGTGTTATTGTGTAAAGTCTTGGGGTGTCCCTGAATGTGGCTCATTTGGACTGTGTCAGGAATGGAGGTTTGCATCTTCTCTGTCTTTGGTGCAGATTCCACAGGGAGTATTGAATTGGCTCTGCCCAGGTCAGGCTGATTCTCCTAACTGGGTTACTGTCAATCTTTATGCACTCTAAAGCATACAAGCCCACAAATCAAATGTATAAGAAATAACACCAGCATCCTAACACAGGGGATTTAATAAGACCACAAAATATGTCTCTCCTAAAGTTAAAAATCCTCTTGCCGATTCTGAAGTTAAGAGGCTTGAAGGAGCCTTCAGAATGTTTTTCGTTTCAGTTCTTGTTAAATTGGCCAGAAAATGTCTTTTGAAAATTGGCTGAGGCAAACCCTATTGCTTCACAAATAAAAGAAATGCAATCTTGAACCTGTGCTTTTTCACTCAGAGACACAAAAAAAAATCTATATATGTATAGTACACCAGGTTGTTTTCCTTACTGGAGTTACTTATGGGGTATTTATTCAAAAGTATTTAAAATGTACTGTAGTGGTCGTTTACGAAGACTAGGTGGACATGTTCTTCATTCATATATTGACTGTTGTATGCTGCCTCCTGCTTCCCTTTATATATTTATTCGAACAATCTGTCACTATTTATATACGATACTGGAAACTATTACTTACAATCTGAGAATCCTAGTCAGAATCCACTAGTAAACTACTACAAAATAAAGACATTATTTTAAAACTTATTATAATAATAAGTTATTCTTACATGCATATTCTTACGTTGGTATGCATGCATCACAGAGTGTAGAAGAGTAAGAGAATGGGGCCAGAAGATTCTGTCTACATATTCATACATTCAGGGTGCTCGAAATCATTGTTTTGTAGTTATAGCCACAGAGGAAATGTGGATATCTATGTTTTCAATTAATATTCCACGTTATGAAAAGAAATATACACGGTGTATATATATATATATATATATATATATATATATATATATATATATATATATATATATATATATATATATATACATACTGCTATATACCTATTGCTTTAAAAACTTTACAAAAAAATGTATCCTTATGTTTATCTCTCTACTTAATTGACAAAGAGTTTTTCACGACTGCCTATGCAACTGACATGATTGTCTCTACCACAATATGTGACTAAAGGACATATTAATCTACATTAACTCCTACAGCATCTTTTTAGAAAGGAGACTTTACTAAACTATTATCAAACATTTAAGTAATGTAATTGGAGGTCTCTTAATCTCCCTCAAGATGTGTGTTCCTCAGTTTTGTAAATTACTGTTGAATTTTCATCTTTTAAAAAATCTTTTGAAATGCAGAATCAGTTTTAATAGTTAAGCAGTATGTTCCAGGCTTCTGCCTGCATCCTGTAATGATGTGTGGATTGCTTCAACTATGCAGTATCAAAAGCATGCCAGTACATTTAAACAGCAGCAACTTTCATGTCACAAGAAATCTGGAATACATATCAAAGTATACCAGATTTACTGTTTTGCCCATTGTGACTAAAACAAACGACAAGGAGATTTAATTTTATGTATCACAGAACACATGGTTTGGATTGTATTTGAATAACAAATTTGACACTGGAATACACACGTCTGCACTATATGTTGCAGGTGTTGTAATGTTTTGATTTTTGTATATGCAAATGATAGATATTGTACTTTTTACACTATAACATTCTGTTTCACAGATCAGCCCTATTCATGGTCTACCTTACTTAAGGGAACATTAGGTAGTTCAAGATCAATGATAATCAGGGCCCGTGAAACCAGCCCTAAAGCACTATGTGTAGAGCTCTACAAACTTGAATCAGAGTGTACTGTATTTTTTAAAGGGTCAGTCATCATTTATTTAAACCTCATCGGAATGTTCTTTTTGTGTCTGAGATGATATGATATTGTTAACAATTCCCCTTGATAACAACGAACAGCAGTGTCAGCATAGGCTTACAGGGATTTGAGCAATGCACCCCCATGCAACAATTCAGTATGTTGGAGAGCTACCTCTACCCCAAGAGAGTTTCAATACCCTCCGGTCCTGTGCACCAAAGGAAAAAAAGGGCATCCAAATATAGAGACTTGCATTATCTTCTGAGGAAATCAAGGAACACAGACACTGACCTTACTGTGAATTCTTCAAACAAAGTACACACACTGAGTGGTGGCGTATAAAAGCACAGGCATGGAAATCTTATTCAGATTTAACCCATTCAATTGAAATAGCCTAAAAGCACTTGGTTAGTTCTAATAGTAAGATGAGAAGATTGTCTCATTTCTAGAAGTATTACACAAAGTTTTTCTTCTGCCAAAAAATGTCACAGATAAAGCACAAAATCTCTGTGAACAACAAAAACATCCATCTGATCACAAAATGAGACATATGCAAAAGGCCTGCTCATAATGCGAAAAATGCTTTGACACATAAAAGCCAAATACCTCTCTGCACACAGATAACACAAAAGCAGAACACTTTTTGGGTAGACATATATGTGTAAATAAATCAAGTTTCATAAATTACCTTTTTGTGTGGTGGTCCAGTCGATATTAGAATTTAAAATAAAACTAAAGAAGTGTCATGATTTGGTTTACAAATGTTTCAATAAGTGTATTTTTCATTGGTCTGTAATTAATGTGTTTGTCACAGCCTGGTATATTAATGGGCCAACACACGGATACTTCACATCATCTACATTTTCCGTCTAAGGTTTAATTTATTACCTGTTTAAATTCCTGGTATGCGTGATCTGTATGCTAATCTAATGTGGTTTCTGCTAAAATCATTATTATACCAGCAAATGCTGCTTCTGAAATGACTTCTCAAGGTTGATTGTGTTCCCCATGCTTCAGTAATTCACCTAAGGGCTTCAGGTCCAGTGCAGCCATAACATGGTTCCCCAACTCACTTCCACACAATTATCCTTGTCAATGAGGCACAAGATATAAAAGAAAAGTGCCTTGGTTTGGAAGTGTCAGTGGGGTGACTTTTGGAATGCAGAATGCTTTTCTTATTCCAAGCACATATCCTCCAGTTCTGTTCTGTATTTTAAAATGTGAAAGTGGCCATTGATCTTTATTAAAGGGGTGTGCAGAGGACCCATTACTAGTACTCATAATCGCACTCGGAAACCAATACTGGTAGCAATACTCGCACTTGGATGACATCATCAGCAGTGGGCAAGGATCAATGCATCTCTGGTCCTGATTTTGAGTTTCACCCAGAAAGTAGAGGTGGGTATTGGGACTGAGGATCTGTATTGCAATACTGAAGACAATATTGTGATATAGTGCGATACATATTGGAATTCAAAACCGAATCATGTTGATTTTTTGCTACTAAAATAAATCTACATACACAAACTGTGCTTTTTCTCATTTTTATGGAAATAAGTATTAGAATGTAATATGACAAATTAAACTCTGATATGAAATGCCCAGTAGCTAGTTTTTGTTGGAGCCTCTGAAGTACATGCATGTGTTCCCAATTTGATAAAAACAAAAACAGTTTGGGTTTGAAAGTTATTTAAAATTCTCTAAAGACATTAATTTTTAATGTCATTTTTTTAATTTGTATTATAAATATTATCTTTATTTTCATTTTATATTAAACATGTTTTTTAAAAGTGTGTCCTATGACAGTGGCCAGAAACACAGGTTTAAAGTTGCTTTATATAAATCGGTCAATGCAGAGACCCAGATTTGGAATAAACGACTGACTGGTTTCTAAGATTTAATATATATTACAAAAGCATAAATAAATGCTACACATTTATTTAAAATAAAATAAACACTGGTAAGTAATGTTATAAACTATTTATTTATGTATCTACTTTGCTTGTTTTTTTCTCACATCTTACAGTAACAGAACCGCTGTTTTGTTATCTGATGAGATCAAATGTGGTACAGCCCGGGGGAAAAGATATTCAGAATGTAGGGTAAAATTAAATTGTCCGGAACTGTCGCAGATAGTCTTTAAAAACACATGCAAAAACATTTCAAATTGAACTGATATAGTTTTTAAATTGGTGATGAATAAAAAATAACTGAGCATTTGTGTGATTCTTAATTTTATTGGATGTAGAGCTCCAGAAAAGACAGGGAGAGGATGTGATATACTATACAGGGCATCGTGGTGATTGAAGACAGGGGGAGAGCATGATATGCTATACAAGTCACTGTGGCAATTTGAAGACAGGGGGAGAGCATGATATACTATACAGGATATTGTGATGATTGCACTGGATATGATCTCATAATCGAAAGAAATAAAAAAAAGCATGCACTATAAAAATAGTCAAAAAATAACCAAACCACCAAAAACAACCCACTAGATGCTTTCAAAACAAGTCAAGTTTGTCTGGAAAACCGCCAATCCGGCAGCACTGATCAAGAGGGAGTAGCCTGAAAGTCGCATGTGATTCATTACCTATTAAATGTTGCCTCAAGTTCAATGTACAAATAAAACATGCATTTGTGTAATTTGTTTTCGAAAAATCAATATTGCAACTTGCATTCCGGTATTTTAAGATGTAGGACTACACCACTATGTAAGGTTGTTGGTACCGCCAGCATATTTTACTTCAGCCTTGCATAAACAACATACCGCAATGTTTGATGCTCTTCAGCCATCGTTTTTAGATTTTTTTATTAGGAAATGATTCCACACACGTGGCTTTGCTTTGCAGAATTTAAGCAGCTCAAAATCTCCATGTGCTTCATCTATATTTTCTTTTGTGTTAGCACTGCTCCCATTACGAATTCTCACGGGAAGTGATTATCTCACAAGATAATAGCCAGTAGACGTTTCCCTGAATTAACCAAATCGTGGGGAAAAAAATTAATAAAAATGCCTTCAACTTGTGGAACATATCTTTGCTATAAAAAAAATCTTAAAGTTAACACTTTTAAACCAAACAATAGCTTGTGTATGCAAAGTAAATTAAGTGGAGTACAAAATGTACAGAGCTGCTATGGGTCCATCAGGAGTCCGTTGAAGTAAACGACAGCGATGTATTAATATTCTTATTTTATACTTCAGCATGGTGTCAGTATCGTACCAGAGGGTTGTTTTTCATGAAGAATGCAATCCATCATTATGAGGAGAGGAGTCTTTCAGATTATCTGTAACCCTCTGGAACTCTAGCCTTGCATTCATCTCTTTAGCTAGGACTACCTGCTCCCTTCAATTAACTGTGTTTGAATTCCTGACATGATACACCCAATCATTTTAAATGTGTTCCAGCATCTCACTGACAAGCAAACAATCCCATGTGTCAACAGCGTTGCTCTAATCAAGTTTCTTGCTGTCAAAAAAAAAAAGTTGGAATACATTATTTATGAGGTTTGGATTCTAGTAAGCCAACATCTTTTCTTGTTTATTTTTCCTAATTTTACTATTATGAAGTTTTCTGTCATCATCGCTAAAAAACCAAGCAGTGATATCTCTGTAAGAAGTTTTAAACAAGTCCTCACATATTTAGATTTGAGGCCGTCATGGAGAGAGGTGTTATTGCTGAGAACCCCAAAAAGAGAGAAGGGAAAAAGCTGGCACAAAAGGGGGGGAAACTACTTCAGTCCAACTTGAACACATGTCAGTGAGCAGTTCCGTTGACAACTACTTCAATCCAATTTGAACATACAGTATGTCAGTGATCAGTCCTGTTGACAGGAGCACACTCTGATTTCTCCACACATGTGGCTGCCTGGTAAATTTAGGCTGTAAGAAAAGACTTGGCCAAGAAAAACTAACTTTTGTTTAATCAATTTGCAAAACATGACCAATTTTATTGTATTTTTGTTATCATTATTATATTTTGCTTACATTGTAGGTACAGTTTTATGCTTAAACCTTATGTCATTTTAAGACATGACAGAAGACTCTAGTTGGAACCCAGTTCAGATTAACGATTTGTTCAGAACACTGATTATAACTTGTACCACAGTAAAAAATCCCCTGATACTCCAGACATGTGGCTAGCATTGTAAAAGCACAGCAAAGTGTAATAAGCAGTGTAAGCATGGTACAGCATAGAGAAGCATTGTAACGCCCAGAGAGGTATGGTAAAACAAGTTAACAAGCATTGTAAACTATGATACATGCATAGTATAACCACGGGGATAGCATTGGAAGTGTGCAAAATTGCCAAGCAATTTACAGAGGTAAACTTTTATAAAGGAAGTCCTTTGAAAGGCAAAGTTTATTGACTCCAGAAAGCGCTGTAGCAACAACGACAACTTCATCTCTTTTGAAGTGTGTTAGAATACAGTTTTACAAACTAAGTCAAATAGAATAGGTGACATATTGTGAAAAATGGCTGCTTCTTCTATTGTGTATGAGTCCTGGAACCGAACACCTTCCAAACTGTTCAACCTATTCAATTCACAAGTCTCTGTGTCATCAATTCATTAATATAGAGAAACTCTAGAATGATTGTGAAATGCATTTTCTTTATTTTAAATGAACTAATCAGTAAACATATTCTAGATGTGACTACTTAAAGTCAGAAATGACAGCAGTATTGTAGCTTTCACTGAAGACTGTACCTGATATTATAATAACTGGATTTTACAAAAATATAACATGAGTGAATATTTGAAAGGATGCAATTAATTGTGGAAAGGAACTTTGCAGATTTTTTGTTATATAAATAAACATGTTTTTTTTATGAAAGAATGCAACATTTCTCTAGGAAGAAACTTGTTTTACATTTTGATAAAAGGGATTGTTGCTATCAGAACACTGTGTCACTGTGAAACAATGGGGATTACATTTAAAGCTGTGCTCTGCTGCTATAACATTCCTCCTCGGGCTTGTCCTGTCACCGGCAAGGGAAGTCCACTTGTTTGAATCCCTAATAGTAATGTACTGCACATCATTGTGTCAGACCCTATTATGTGTACAGGGTGATGTCTAAGGAGTTCATGATGTGCTTTGGGGACACAATGTCAAGATGTGCACTGTATGCTAAGGTAGTGGATTATATAACTTTGTTCTGAGCACATTCCTACAAGTACAGTAAAACCTGTATAGTCTGCCATCACCTTTGGAGCCAAATATTGTGTGCTGTATTCAACACTGTTTCCAGATATATTGTGCTGTATTCAACAATGTTTCCAGATATATTGTGCTGTATTTGACAATGATTTCAGATATATTGTGCTGTATTCAATCATGTTTCCAGATATGTGCTGTATTTGACAGTGTAAAAACTTAAATATAAGCAATTGCTACGCGTACTGGTTATAAACCAGCATGATACTTGTTTGTTTGTTCCGTGTTCTGTTTGTTTGTTTTGGCCATTGTGCCTTTTGCTTTGCATTAGTGTTTGTGTTTTTGTTCAACCTTTTCATTTAATAAAGAAACAAGCATGTTTGCGTCTCACACCGCAGTACTTGCCTGTTAGGGTTTCGTTTCTGGTCTGACGTCATCCACCCAAGCTATCCTGCCACACTGCCCTTCTTAAAATGAAATAAAGAAACAAATGCATAAAAACATACAGCATACAGAACTTACAATGTAAATAATAAATGCATGTTCTGTTTTGATCAGGTATGTTGTTTAAATAAATGTACAGAGTTTAATATAATGCATATCTGTTTTCCACTGGTTGACAGTCATGCATTTGACTGAAGAATATATCATGTTCATGAGGGGAGCAATGCCAACTCTTTGTAACTAAAACTGTTCTACAGCACATAATAATAATGTCTTTATTTATTACATAGCGCCTTTTATAGTGGACCACCATCACAAAGTGATTTACAAAGGCAGGCTGTGAACTGTGCATTATATGCGGAGTCACTTACAATAGGACATTGATTTAACATCTCATCCGCAGGATGGAGCACAAGGAGGTTAAGTGACTTGCTGAGGGTCACCCAGTGAGTCAGTCAGTGGCAGAACTGGGATCTGAACTGGTGACTTTCTGGTTACAAGCCCCTGGACTTTAACCACTAGACCACACTGCCTCCTCCTGCAAGATATGGGCTTCATGGGCTGTCCCGGTCAGCTATTATTCAACAAAATCTGTCATCCACTACACATTCAAGTGTTCAATACATTAGAGAGTAATAGAGGCAGACATCAGCATTATATCTCTAATAGAGACAATTCAGCTGGTTGAGGTTATGAGCATTAGCGTTAGCCTCCAAACAAGAGGCTAACTACAAGGGTTGCTTATGAAATGTAAGCAATTGAGATACTCATGAATGAATTAATGAATTAATAGGGCACTTGAATGACACAAATAGAAAAAGCACTGGATGTTTTATGAAACAGATTCCAAAGTGATAGAGACTGTCGATAAAGGCTCTACCGTGTGATTGTTTACCGTAGCTGAAGCTCTATGTATCGAGCCGAAGGCGAGGGCGCTAATGAAAGTCAAGGTCAACTACCACAGTAGAGCCTTCATCAAGAGGGGACTATCTCTATTAGAAAACAATTTCTCATTATAGTCTTTAAAAAAATCACTTCAAAACCTAGATTTATCTTGATCTTGTAATTATTCGTCAGGAAGGGTTTTAGGAAAATAGTCCAGAAAATGTTTGTAAAGGGTCACATCCATAGCGAGAGAAAAAAAAAAAACTTTATTAAACAAAGCTGTTTACTTGACTATAGTTTATCTGGACAGTGCCAGATATCTGGATGGAGCAATATTACTGTACTGTCGGTGTCCCGGTTTGTTGTTGTTGAAAGATGCTGAGCTCCAGTCGAGCTGACAGGCTGTGATTGGCTGACTTGGTAATTGCGGACACAGGACTGGTTGCTTTCATCGGTGCAAACTATTGATTGGCTGGTTTTGGTGAATAATGAAATACATTTGGACCAATTGTGCCTTTGTTTAGAATAAAACTGAGCTTTCATTACGGCAAGCCAAAATAAAAAGGCCGGCAGTTGCAGGATTGATTTCTAAGTTTGATTCACAGTGGATGCGTTAACGTTCCAACAGGCTGATGGTACTGAATCGTTTGCTAATCTAAGAGTACCTGAGGAGTACTAATGAGTTCCTGGAACGCTCAGCACCAATTTTAATGATATTGCATTCACAGCCATCTCTGTCATGAAGAGTCAAGACTGAAGTCAGTGGACATCCTCCAATCCCACAACCAAGCCAATTGCTTCTTTATACCCAGGAGCTTGAGAGCCTGCAGCTGTTCATTTGAGCTCACTGGGTCACTTTGCCTCTCTTACCCACGGTAACACCGGAACCAATGCTTCCTTTAAGAGTGGACTCCATGTACGCGTGGATTTCTGAGCACTGTGATCCACACTGGACTTAAACCTAGACATTCAGGGGTGAAAGGATCATGTTTGATCCCACTCTGTTAATCAGTCTGTGCTTTAGACTTCAACACATTCACATAGTAGTGAATTTGAATCCTTCTGGTGATGGACAACTCCACTTGGTATAAAAATAGATGTTTCCATGCTTTTCCGAGTCACCAGAGTTATCACGTGAGTTGGGCAGGAAATACTTGCGAGTTAAAAGGTCAAGACTTGCATTTGCTGCGGATGGTATTACAGTCAAATTGTCAATGATTTAAAAGATAAATCCATTTAGATATTCTTTCGCGTTTGTTTCATGCAGTACATATACCTCTGGCAGACTGGTATACAGAACAGACAAAGAAACGCTGGACAAGGGAAATGCTGTGTCAGATGTCAAAGTGGATATGGCAGTGATTAAGCCAGTTTGCTTGAAAACATTAAAAGACTGGACATTTCCATCAAAGGATTTAAAAAGTCTTGAATTGATCTGATGCGATCAGAAACCCAGAGGCAATGTAAACTCACCTGTCACTGTAGTAGGACAGTTATTTTTTTTGTTAAGCAATTTTTTTACTAGGGTTTAATTAAGTAGCAGCCAGAAGTGTTCATGCCAGACTTGTTAGAAAGTCTGTAACAAAATTGTTGATTGTTATTGTCAATACGTTGTAGATATTACTAAAGACACCTACCATGCAGGTATCGTAAAGTCCATAAATAAAACATTTAATAACTTAGTTCTGCACCATATAAAACTGAGCTGATTTTACCAGTGCTTGCTAGTCTAACTGATCAGAAGGCCATCTTTGTTGTTCTCCAAGTTGCTACAGTGGCATTGTAGATGCTAGTATAACGAGTTACTGTAAATGAGATACTGTTTTAGCAGACAGATTTCATTAAGTAAACATTTATTTGAATCTTTTTTTTTTTTTTTTTTTTTGGACTCAGCAATTATTTTCCCTGCGATATTCTTTCAATTTGGAATGCTTAATTATTCAACCAGCTACAACCCCTGCTTCTAACACGGGAGAGATGACCACTCGCGTCCCCTGAAACATTATGTGGTTCATGGAAACATGGTACAAGGTAAGTCTGACTACTCACATTCTGGCTTGGATGCAGGGGAGCTCTCCAGCTGGGGGGTTTAACAACATTACTACCTGCGCTGGGCCATCCCTCAATTAAACCGGCATGCTCAATATTGCTACAGGGTCTCAACACAGAAATATCCTGCCAATCACTGTTAAACACAATGCAGGAGATTGCAACTGTAAATAATGAGGAAAAAACAGTTTGTACCTGTCTGCAGGGCTGAGGAACCTGGGTAAAGAGGGAGGAAGATAGAAGCAGAGCGAGAGAGCCGTTTTGGGTAAGCTTTTTTTTTTTTATCAATAACTGTTAACAACAGTAGAAACAGACTGAAAAAAATGTTTAATGTTTAGTTAATATTGCGTATCATTAATACAATTAATCAGTTACTTGAATTATATTAATACACTTACCACTGTTTGCACTTAAATTTGTCCTCCCCATAAGAAATCCAGTTATGTATAACCCAGCAATATTATATGAAGATATTATATTAAGCCTTTCAACTTTCAGTTGCTTATTAAAATGACCCCATAATTCATTGTGTATGTACCTGTGTATCGAGGTATGTGTAGTATGGTTGTGAACCCAGACATACACAGCCCTAGCAGGCAGTATGGCGCGTGTCCCTTCCAATGGGTGAGCTGGGTCTGGAGAAGTGCATTCAGAGATGCATGTTTTGAAATTACTGAGCATGTAGTTTTGACAGCGCTAATGTAATTCTGCAGCCTGTACCTGGCTGGCTTCTTTTTTAATTGTTTCATTGGCTCTTGCATGGTTTGTTTTGATGTAGTGAGATATAGATTTGCAACAGGATTACAGGAGGAATGGAAGTGTATTTCTGTCTGTTGAATGGCCGCATGTTAACCCATGGAATGATGTTAATTCTGCCAAACTGGCACTGAACTACCCCCTCCAGATGTTCACTTGGAACACGGCGCATTTCCAAAATCTGGAAACTATAGTATGTTGATGGTATAATGACGTCAAAATTCTAGAAAAAGAACATTCCATTCTGGTGCCAGAAGTTGTTGTAAACATAGCCAGTGTTTCCCAAACAAGAAAATTAAGAAATAGCTAACCTCTGACCTCCTTCATTGATGTGCAGCAATGGATTATTTGTAACAGCTATCGTTTGGGAAATGACTGCCCTAGACTCACTGCTTGGTAATGGCCAGTCTCCCCAGAAGCCACAGGGCTTATTTATAGATGCAGAGGAAATTGACTTTCTGGTGCTGTGGGTTTTATTACAATGAAAGCTATGCTCCAGAGGTCACTGACCTGCAGAAACAGAACTCAAACTAATAAGACTAGGCAAATAGCAGCACAATTAACCTTTGCCGAAGCATATTCAATTACTCTAAAGCTTGTGAGATTTTCAGGAAGTAAATCTATAGTACAAGCGCCTAATTCATCCATTGGATAATCCACAAGCTTGTTTGTTTGTCGCCTTAGAATATATTATATTTGCTTCTCTAATATATTGTTTCTAAGCCCTGATAAACTGGACCTTCATCTTCCGAACCACCCGTCACAAAGGAGTCCTAGAGCTCTGTCAACATTATGCGCCCCAGATGCTTCTACCCATTCAAAGATGTCCTTAGAAATGATGTCGTCTCTACTACCGTGGGTTCCTCCAGCATGGGGAAATCATCACCAAAACCGTTCCTTGATCCATTATCAGACCCACGCATCAGAGACCTTAAACGTCAATCTCAGGTGACGTATTCTGTATATTTAAAGTGCATAAAATATTGTTTTAATTGTATTAATTGTGCTTTCTGCTTCTAGCTGCCTGTGAGGCATCCTGCAGTTCATGCCGACCTTGAACTTCAGTCTTGTCTGCCTATCTGCAGTTCATCTGGATCTTGGGCTACGGCCTCAGGTCACATATTTTCATGCATTTGGAGTGTGTAGAGCAACCCTGGTCCTGGAGGGCCGCTGTCCCTCCTGGTTTTTGTTCCAGCTGTACCCTAAATTAATTTGATCAATTAAGTGCTTATTAGAAGCGTAATTGGTCAAATTAATCAATTTAGCGTACAGTTAGGAAAAAAAGGGTTGAGTAGCCCTGGTGTAGAGTGTCATGCTTGTTGTGTTTGTCCTTTTCTGCTCCTTCCGGCAGCCTGTCGGGGTCCTGCTGCAGTTCAGGGGTGTCTTCTATTCTTTCTATCTTTATTCCCGAATCCAACCCTACCATGTCCTTTCTTATTGAAAGAAAAAACTAAACAAACTGCATTTTGCTATATGATGCCACCTGTTATGTATAATTATGCTATATAATTTTTTTTTTAGGCCTGGAGGCGAAGTGGCTGGAGCACACAGACTTTTTCCTTTTAGTTCCGGGAGGTAACTGTGCTGTATAAACAGGCCCCTGCAGCTCACAGACCGTAATGCTCCATGAGGTAACTGTGCTGTATAAACAGGCCCCTACAGCTCGCAGACCGTAACTCTCCGTGAGGTAACTGTGCTGTATAAACAGACCCTGACAGCACCACTCCTCTTGAGTGTTAACGTTAGGTTTTACTTTTATTTCTACCGCTGTTGCCATCGAGTATATCTCAAATAAAAGGAGAGCAATCACAGTTACTTTTAACCAACAGGCAACTATTTATTTACGCATAAGCTGCCTTAACTCACACATAGTGTTTAGCTCATTTCCACAGTTAATTCAGTTACTTTCACTTCCAGCAGTTACTGGATACACAGATTTACATGGTATTGATTCAATAGCCAGTGATCACACCTACATTACCCTAGCTATGTTAGTGCACTGACATTATCCAAAATATGTGCAATAATGTACAGTCTGACACACAAATAATTTGAACTCACCACGATTCCACTAATTAGCTACAGCTCCAAAATATCTGCAGTGAAGCCTTTGACTTGTATTTGTTCATGCAAATGCTTGGTTCGCTCAACTGAAACCATTCCCATATTACAGTATACACAACCAGTCAGAGTTACATACAGCTGAACTGGTAATGGTTGAAACTCAGTCCATTAATCTGTTAAAGAAATAAATGTCTTAGTTCTTACATTTCATAATCCGCAAGGACGGGGTGCAGATTAATTTCAGGCAAGCTTGCTTTGCAACAAGCTGCATGCCTCGATTAACTCAGTCCTGATGCCCCGAAGGCAATAGAAATACTTTGATCGTTCAGAAATATAAGCAAGTTGCTGCGTCATCAACTGGAGATTTCATGTTATCTGCACAAATGAAAACAAATGTCTCAGTATAGGTGGGGTGAACCATTCTCCTCTGCAGGTGGGGCATTTGGACTGTTCCAACTAAAGCTGCAATAATAATAACACTAAAGAGCAGTGCCATATAGCAATCCATCACTACAGCATTGAGTTTTGTGGTGGATGAAAATACTCTTATGTTGAAAGGCCTATACGAACTCGCCTTGTTAGTGCAGGCCATTCATGACTGCTTTAGGCAACAGTGATATCAAACGGAAAATCGTCATGCACTCTCTAAATACATATAAAAGATGGGTTGACTGCTGTGTACATAAAAGAGAGGGCAAGTTTAAAATGTACAGAAATGGATTGATGATCAAAGATGTTGGGTTCCACGGGTGCTGATTTTCAGTACAAGATTGCTATTGTAATCTTAGCCTGCATATATTAAATTGATCTACAGTGTTTCACTTGTTATTGTTTAACACATGGAAAAAGGGAATAAATTTGCCTTGTTACATGCAGTGCATGTCAGATTTCCCATTCCCATGTGGCTCATGTATTGTGTGGAAATTGATAAGTTCCCTCCTTCCCACTCACCCCTTTTCTCCATCTAATTGGTGCTGATTTTGGTCTTATAAAACAGGACAGTCATGCATTAAATGCTGTATTCAAGGACTCTGTATTTCAACTCAACCTTAAAGATGAAGTTTATCAGTATGCTACCAAAGTCTTTATAATTCAGTGGTGATGGTCAATTGTAGGCTTCATCAATCCATTATTAATTAAATAGTCTCACTATATTTGTATCATCAGATTATCATTTCTGAGTAACTGCTTGCTGTGCCATCTAGCTTTTCATTGTTAAGTTGAAATTCTCTTTGTGAAATACTGCATCACTCTTGTATCCACACTGCCTAAAAATATTTTTTTACCAAATAACTCTAAACGGTACTCATTTGCTAAAATGCCTGTAACAGAATGACTGCAACATAAAGTATGTTTTTTCTACTTTAACACGGCTTGTTATTATAATAAAATATTGTGTATAATAAAATATAATATAAGCCTGTTCTCCTTTATCAACAACTAAAATGTGATTAACCCTTTAAAGCTCAGTGTCACTAACACCACACACAATTACTACATCCAATGGGAGGGGGTCAGTAAAGAAAACATATCAAAAAATAGCAATGCTTAATTTAGGAACTGCATTTGTGTAGAAATATGCCTCAACATACGGACACAGAAACGCGATGATAATTATTTAATAACAATATCATGCTCCGCACATACACTCCTCCATGCATATTACTAAACACTCAGCTTACTACAATTCTGTACAATAATATAGCATGGCTAAAAATATCCCCCTATTCATCTCTATGCCCTGTGCCACATTAAGAATGCCTATTAATTCATCATAAAGCTCTACAGCTTAGAAAACTGTATTGCCTTCACACAAGCTTTAAAGAATTGTCATGGGAAGCGGTATTGGTGTGCTGAGTAAAAGGTATAAACAAGTATCCAAGAGAATGGCAATTTTTAGTATGAGTAATACACAAGTGCAAAGCTTACACTAGTTTTTAGCGTTTTAACTCCAAATACAAGTAATGGCCCCTCTGCACACCCCTAATGGAGAAGTCTGATTTTTGAGAATGTTCCTAGAAACGTGTGCTCACCGACCACAGGCTGGGAAGCTTTGCTTTGTCTAGATTTTCAGGATAATTGTTGTATGTATGTTTTTCTCAAGGGCTTCTGGAGTAATAATGTAGAGGTTTTCAATTTCCTTGCTAAACTTTTATTTGACAGGTTATACAAAAATAAAGTGCTATGGACAAAGAATCTGATAATCATGCCCCGTATATAACCACCCAACTGCTTCTCCTGCAGTTTCCACGTAGAGCGCAAGCCAGTCCGAATTTGTCACTTCTGTGAGAATAGCGTGCAGGTGTTTCTCTGTGCATCTGCAAAGTTTCTCACGTCTTTTCGACGTGATATACTAATCAATAGACATAATATATACAACTATGGTCTGCAGTTTTGTTTTTCACTGGCAGATGGCCGCAGTCCCTAAAAAATGTGCTTGACGCTCAGAACGATATATGATGTGATTGAAATTTTGCGATTCAGGTTTTCTGATGTATGTGACGTTAGCACTGACGAGAGTTCGAAGGGCGTCTCCCTTGAAATCTGTCACAAAAAATAATTTAAAAAGATAATCTAAAAATATCTAAAAAGATATGCTATGACTGCACAATGACTATTTGGTGCACTTATTATAATGCTGCAATTGTAAAAACAATAAAATATGTTATTTATACTTATATAATGCTGTCATTGGAAAAAAAAATATGAGGTTGTGATTTATATTGTTATAATGCTACAATTGTAAATACATTGTTGTTATTTTGTTATTAAAGATCTAGTGAAAAAATATATTTCAGTTTTTCATAATAACAATAAAAAAGTGTGTGTTTTAAAAAATATAGCAAAACTTGTTTTGAAAACTGAGAGGACTAGGGTTTCATCCCTCATTTAGCATGCACCTCTAGAATATTACCTTTAAAAAACACCATACTATACGCTATAGATTTTATAACATCAGGACACTGCACACCCGTATATAATGTATACATTTCTAAAAGGGTGCACATTATAATCGGAAATTCCATTGTTTAGTACTAGCTCAATTGGCGGTTCCATCCTAATATATAAAGTACATATTAAACCCCAGCACATGCTTCTCTGGTTGCTACGATCTAGCTTTCAAGTTCCGCTGTGCAATAAACATATAAAACTAAAACCAAACACCATCTCATTTCAATTAAGGGATGTATCACTGACCTCGCACATCTACACAATTACACTCTGCACTCTGTGATTAAAATAAAAACGCACATTTGAAAAACTGAGAAGATTTTTTTCTCAGCTCATCCCAAAATAATTGACACCCACGTTGGCAATTACTGGGAGATTGATGCTCAATGGCGCATTAGCTAGCTCAGTGTGACTGGAAGCTAATGTTATAATGAGTGCATGGGTGAAAGCCGGGATTCATTCTTGGCACAGTGGAAAATGCAAAGAATGTGTTGATGAAACTATACCTTATCTATCCGGCATTGTGAGGCCTGAGTCATGAAACAATAATGCTTTTAACCACTTTTTAAAATGGGTTCCTTTGCTTTTTAGGACTTGTAAATCTGAAGTGCAAGTCTTGCATTGTTTTTAACTTACAAGGCGTTGTGTGGCTTTGGGCCCCATTACCTTACAGATCTGTAACCAAATTCCAACAGAGCTTTCAGGCGTTTAGATCACTGTATTGTATTTGTAAACTCTATACCTCAAAGTATTAGGGATGCAGATTCAGTGAATGGGGTAGAGGGCACTCTATTGGCACAACAATAATCACATTGTTTGTTTGTTTGTTTGTTTGAACAAGAGAGAACTCTAATGTTTGTTTATGGTTTCTGCTCTGAAGAAGAGCCTGCTAACTCAAATTAAAATCACGGTGAACCACTTACTGACAATAAGTGACATTCCTCTGCAGTGCACTTCAGAACACAAAAATACAATTACTGCTAAAATAAAATGAGGAAAGTGTTTAAATCATAATGTTATATACCAGATTTAGAAAACACAGCCCTGTCCAATGTCTTACGCCACTATGCATGCTGGAAAAAACATATTTAGGAGGAATGGTCAAAATTAAAAAATTCTAATTATGACGAAGACCTTGAAAAAAGATCCCGGAAGCATAGCAATAAAACTTTTTCTTCATTCTTCACAGATAGTAATTTTAAATGCCTCGATGAGCTATATTTTAAATAATAATGAATTCCGGAATGTGAAATGCAATTGATATCCAGTATTCTAAATTAGGCTATGTAAAATATTCTCCCAAAAGGAGATAAAAATAAAACTACCAATTTCCATGTACTATTTTGCCTGACTACTAGTATGCTGACTATATTTCCATACCGGTAAAGGTGACTTTCATATTTATTATCTTGCAGCTTAATGACAGCCTTCACTATTGGTGTTCTTATTAAAATCTGATGACAGGGCTACCTGTCAACCCTTGACAGCTTCCACATTGCTTCTATATGCCCTCTCAAATTAACCTCATCAGGCTTATTGTTCTGAGTCAAACACCAATTTTCTAGAAACTGTCACATCGTATCAGCAATTATGAGACAGAGAAACGTCATGGGTTTCATGTGTTCTTATTTTGGCTCTTCAATTCCACGAGGTCAAACGAGGGCTGACCCAGCTAGCTAATGATCTATCCATTCTCAAACTATGGTTAGAGGCTCTTTCAAAGGGTCTTAGCCTTTTCAGGCAAAATGAGCACACAATTAGCACAAGCTGGTGCAAAGGGAATATTTCAAAGATCATGTTTATCAAACAGATTGGGTTTTTTTATGTTGTGATTAATCGATGCATGTACACTACTGTAGTTTCTCCTGCTGTTGACTTTGTTCCTAGTTCTGATTAATGCACAGTGAGTATTAGCTGAGACCAAAACAGGAAGCTCACAAAATGAAACGTACTAATCTGTCAAATTATTAACCATAACTGTTAAACACTCAATAGTTGTGAATTTAGAAATAATAAAAGAAACTACAATTCAGTGACATGTGTATATTCTAGAAGAAACATTGAGAAAGACAATTTAATTTTAGGTTATTTTAGTATATCTGAACCCAATATGTCGTGTATGGTATTGAGGGTCCCAGAAGGGCTCACCTGGTAAAGGCATGACCACATATTGTGAGTCATACAGTCAGGGGAGTACAGGGTTGCATCCTGGCTAGATCCGCACTGGTTATTCCCCAAAACATCAGGGACTGTAATATAGCAGACCCTACTTGCCAGATGCCCGGTGAACTCAAATCAAACATCTGCAGGGCTAGTCATTATCCACCAGGGTCGGGAAGCTTCTCAACATCAGTTATTGAGCTCCTGAGTGTAAAAAGAAAAAATCGTCTTGGTAGTTGGAGAAAGATCACTGACCTTTAGTTCTACTGAGCTGGTGTGATGATTGCTGTGTTTAGTGGACATATACAGTACAATAGGGGAGAACATGGGGGTAGAATAATTGGTCAGACTAAAAAGAAAAACTGAGTAAATATAGACTACTGCAGTAAAAGCCTAGCCAACTATTTAAATGTTTGCACTTCCCTAAATACAAATGTGCAATGCTATACCATTAACTATAAGTGTGTTTTGTGTTTCCTAATAGGGCACAGAAGTCATATAACACAAGGTAATTAAGAAAAAATACCACATACAGAAAAATGTATTGCTGAAGATAGATTTAACACGCCTATAATTAAAGAGTGGTGACAATAACTATACAATTGAGTAGCTCAATGCATTCAGTGACATCAAAGTGATTATAATAAATAATACAATAAATAGTGCTTGCTTTATTACCTAAAGTCGTCTACAATCCAGAAAATGCTTAAACTGATCTATCGAAAATCAAAGTGCATGAAAATCCAAGGCATAGCATATAAGAATACAATTGCTTAGCCCTTACTATTTAATACAATGTATAAGCACCAGGAATAGAACTAATTGTGGTTAATAAGAAACTTAAAACATGCATTCTGCCCGGAAAACATTATGATCAAAAGTATACATAGAAATCAAAGTATACATAGAAACTGTGGATGCGGTTTGGCCTGTAGGGACACGTGAAAATCAATTACAAAATCATTATTTTACTGTATCACGTACTGCCTTTGTGAAGATCTTTTTAGTTACTGTTTCATAAGCATATTTGAACAGCTCCTGTAGGGTAAATGATATCCAGCTCAGGCATATGGTATACCTGCCGAGGCAACTTATACTCAGTGGAATAGATCTCTAGGTTTATTTATTTATTTGTCTAAAACTCACATTTAGGTTGATTGTGCTTGTGTGGGATGTGGAATGCTATCTGCTGTCTTACTCACTCCTCTGCTGTAGAGAAAGCTGATTTAAGAATGTTTACAGCAGTAATGTGAAACCCATTCATGTTGAAGTGTGGAAGACGGAACACACTTACCCCTGTGTTTAAAAGTGAAGGCTAAGCCATCTGATTTGAAAGAGTACCACATTACCCTATACAATATTGTACAACAAGTCAATAAGACCATTGTAAGTCTTTCAATTAATAAAGGCTTATGTTTAGTCCATCTACAAAAAGCCAGAAACTTAAAATAAATCCAGAAAAACAGAATAACTAATTAGAAGAAAAAGAGATTTTTACATTTTGCTTCCCTGGACTGCGGTGTAGCTTGCAGGTGACATCCTGTTGCTGAAGGTAGCTGTTCAAGTTGGGAAACAGCTTGTATGTAAACAAAATATATAGCCAACAAGGTCTGTTTCCTGCTATGTGCACAGAAAGGACTACTTAGCAAGCATTCCATAAACAGGGATACTATTGTATATAGTATAGCAGGCATCTTTTAATTATTTTAAAATAGAAAACCCTTTTGTTTTTGTAGCATCCTTGGAGTTGTACAGAAAGCAATAAACAGGAAAATGGTAAAAGAATAGTAGAAACTAAGTGACATTCCAACATACAAGCAGTCATACGCGAAAGCAAAATGCTTAACGTGCACAGAAGGCTCACGTTAATCCTTAGTATGTGAGGAGGTGATTTTTTGTCAGTGAAAATGTCTTGCTTATGGGCAGAACAAATGATCGATGCTAAGGGGCAACGGTAGCACAAGGGCAGCTACAATGGAGTAAGTTACTGACAGAATGGGACCCTGCTAGGGCAAAAAGAAAACGCCTGCCTTTCTTTTGCTTAAATAAGGGCCTTCACACTTAGATGACAACCTGTGCTTATTTCGGTTTAGTTCAACATGAATGAACCATTTGAGTACCTAATGACCTTTATTCAAAAGCATAACCCAACTAAATTGCTTTTCTAGAAGCCCTGTTTAATGACTGGTATCAAATGCTAAAATATTATGATTCTGGGCTGTATGCCACCATAACTTTATTGCTTGCTGTACCATAATGACCTAATGTGCATATTGTAGAAATTAAAACTAATGCTTAAATGCTGTAGCATTGTCATATCACCCCTTTCATTTCTAACCCCACTAATCCATGTTGAATCGATGGTTCAGTATTAGGCACCTGACTTTGATCTCTCTGCTTTCTTTAAACAATCTCACATTAGCAGTTTCACATAAGTAATTCTGACATCCCTTTCAAATCCATCTTTAAATAAATAATGCATGACAAGCTGATTAGTGTTATAATGAACTGATACATGTCTGGCATTTATTAAAGAGGGCATATGTTGCAGCAAAACTACATTTCTTAAAATGTTAATGATGTGTTTTAATGAGAAATCGATTTTAAATGTGCCATTGCGTCATTTTCTTTATTCATCAAAAAAGAAATTAGGTTGATTATTTTTGTCAACACCCACCACATAATTTGAACACAATTTATAAGGCTACAAAACTCTTTTCATTTTCATTTTAGTTTCACTTTAGTGTTATTCTTACATGCATCCAGCTTAAAATGAAGAAATGTCTAACGAGGAATGTATTTAGAAATGCATAGAAATCAATTTCCAAGCACCCCATTGCTTTGTTCATGTTGTAGTATAGCTGCATGTCCTCTACTTATTGTAATGTAATACAAGGATTAAGGCTATATTTGCATCCTGAACCATTAAAAAAAGGCAACATAGTGACGTCAAAATGTCATAATTCCTCTAGAGGAAAGTACTTTGACCCATTTGACTCCTTGAGACCACTTTCAATTCCAACACAAAATGTCTTGTTTTCAAACACTCGACAACACCCACAGCACAGAAATGTTCATAATAAATCAACACAATGAGAAAAGCTGACACGTAACTCAGACAAATTGGAAAGAAACGGGAAATTAAAGACATTCCTGTCAGTGACATTCAAAATTTCGACAACACAACATTTTCCTTAAAAATATGTTATTTTTTGAGGTTCATTATCTACCCAGTTTAATTCACCATTCCTGAATTATCAAAAAGAAAATGATATTTAAGATTATTTAATATTGACTTAATTTACATTATTATAATTTGAATCTTAACATCTGTTTATTGCAGGTTTTTTTTATTACAGATACTATTATCCATGTATATGTATATAAAAAAATAATAGATAGGCTTCAGTGAGATAAAGGAAAACAATTCCATCTCGGGTTTCTGTGAGAGTGTATGACATCACATAAACCCTAGAGGGAATTATTTTCCTGTAACTCACTGAAGCCCATCTATTATTCTCTATGTAATGTTACAGACAAAGCAGCATCCTAATAGCACAAGTGCCTATTGTAATGGTCTAAGCAGTGTTCTTTAAAGAATAACTTATCTTAACTAATGTACTCTTCTTGTTTAGTTTTATATTGCATATCATTTTACTATACACTAAATTGTCTTGCCTCTAGTCACCATTAACCTGTCCCCTGCAGTGCTCTGTCCTGAGTTAATTTAAGAAATATCACACTGAACAAATGTGGTACTTCTAACATATATAATGGGCAGAGTTGTGAAGAAATTAGAAATTGGTGTTTAGATCCACAACTGTTTAGATCATTAAAATAGGCCAAGAGTTATGCAAACAGTCGTTGATTCTATGCACAAGGGCCCCGTTGAACCCCCATTATAAAGACTGCAGATGGTGACCGTTTCTATTCTGACATTGACCAGAGAAGCTATAGCAAAAACCAAGGTATTTCAATCATGGTGGAGTGGATGTGTATAATCATCCTCAGGGTCATCCTTTGCTGGGGGAAAGAAAACATAATAGAGCGGTATTATCTTTTTAGGAATTTTATTGCTTTGAAAAATTATTATTGATAATCAGAATTATCGTCCGTGACCCGTGAAGCAGGAAGTGGCACTGAACTGTTTGCATGAGGCGAAAACATGATCGGTGTGAGCACTGGGTACATTGAGGAAGTTACAGAAAGTACTGATTTTAAACAAGTGTTTGATTTTAGTTTTTTAACTTATGGTGATTTTCAAACATAAAACACAAAGTGTTGGTTGTAAAATAGAAATAAAACGCTAGCTCACTGTAAAATGACTGCAGAAAAGTGGACCTTTTGGCTATTAAACATTTTGACACCAGATTAATTTTTTTACGTACATTGAAAACAAAAGAAAACAACAACACAACCAAATGGCAAACGTTTAATATATATCGTAAACAACATGTTGCTTACGATATATATATTAAACATTTATTAAACGTATATTAAAGACATAAGTACTACACTGCAGCCTCTGCAGCGCATGGGAGCAATAAGCAGGTGTTCAGCACACTCGTATATTTATCTGTTCCTATGGTGTTGCTGTTGCAGCATAAATAGAAGACAGTTCACATTTAATGGAAGGGTGGGTGGTTTATTTTATTGAACTGTCTGCATACAAGCAGTGATGTGCAAAACTCAGTATGTTCCTAATAGTATACAACTATTACTATTTGTTTGCGGAGAGCATTTCTCGATTTTCAATGGGGTTACTGCAAGAAAAGTGGGGCTGTCTCCCCTATGCATCTGATCCCTATGGAGGACCTGTAGAGTTCCTGGAATAAGAGAGACAAACCGGTAAGGCACTGGTCCGTTATTATTTCTTCCATCTTCAGACATTTGGGAATCTACATGTCCTGAGTCACACTTATTTTTTTCTGTCACTGTTGTAGAAATTACTGTGGGGAATTCATCTTCATCTCTCACGAGTCAGCACTGATGATTTGGGCATTTCAAATTGGGGAGAAAATGGGGTTACAATTACTGATTCCAAATTGATAAAAAAAAAAAAAATTAAAAGAAATTTGGAGCAGAACACAATGATGTAGACACCTACTGTCTGGTAAAAAGTGTACTCTTCAGTGGAGTTGCTGTCACAGATTCTGTAATCCAATAGGTGCTAGCTCTGCACACAGCAGGCCATTTATAAACACTGGGAATAAAAGCTAATATTCTCCTTGTAACTCCTACATAATTATTTACAGTATCTGTTAGGACTATGCAAAAGCATACAAGAAACCAGATGGTCTTTCAGCTATATTTCAGTTTCCCAACAGCTAAATGGGCGACACTAATGCAAATAATAGATTTCAAAAGTGATTTATATTTTCAAAAATGAGGAAATAAATCATGTCAGAGAAGAAACCAGATAAAGTGAACTGTACTGAAATTGTGCAAATAAGCAGAAGAGAATAATAGCAGGTAGTTTAAATGACTGTAAAATGTTACTAGCTGCTTGCAAAGGCTGGTGGAGCTAGTTCCCAATAACTGTATCCTCCTGCCATCTCTGACATTCCATTTTAATTATTTGAGTAAGAATAGTCATTTTAGTTTTTGAGGTGCTAAAAGAGTAAGTAGCTTCAAATGACTCAATAGTGGAGCAACACGACCCAGAACCAATGGGAATGATTACACTATTACTGGAGGGTTGTAGTACCAAAAGTCAAACACTGCTGTACTGTTGTGTTCTATCTTTGTCTAGGAGTCCACTGTTGTACGGTGGCTCATTAAAGATATTTATCTTGTGTTCTTAGCATTGTGGTTTGAAATGTTGAGATCTCAACGTCTTCTTTATATTCCGAAAGATGTTTTTGACCTTTTACAAAACTTCTTGTAGCCTTTGCGTTGATTCGGGCTGTGTGATTCCGATGATATATAACACTTCTGCAATTTGCAATGGGGTTACTGCAAGAAGAGTGGGGCTGTCCCTACTATTCAACCAATCCCTTCGAAGGACCCTGCTGAGTTCCAGGAATATGAGAGACAAACTAGTACGGCTCTGCAACGTTACAATTTCTTCCATCTTCAAACATTTGGGAATATTCATGTGCTGGGTCACTTTCATTTTTGCTGTCACTGTTGTACAAATTACTGTAATCTGAATATCTGTCACTGGTATCACTGTCAGTTTTTGCATTGGACTCTATTTCCTTGTCTGTCGGGGACTCAAAGTGACATCACTGAAACTTTGTAAGCGATCAATACATGCTCTACAATTTCCGGAATTATTGACACATTTCAGGCTTTATCGTGCAATATTAGTCACCACGAGTCATTAAAAATATATATATATATATATTGTCAGTGAAAATGTCATATTGTATATAGGGTGAAACGTACCCTTTAACTATGTAGTCAGTCCAGGTTTGTAACCATTGCAAGACCATGTTTGACATACAACATCCAAATCGTGTTTAGATCAAACACAACACAAAAAATCTGATGGGATTTATTTAATATAAAAATTCCAACATAGACGGAGAAACCTGTGGGCCAGTCGTTAGAGTCCAGAGCTTGTAACCAGAAGGTTGCTGGTTTATATCCCACATCCGCCACTGACAGTCACCAGTTCAAATCCCACCTCTGCCACTGACTGACTCACTGTGTGGCCTTAAGCAAGTCACATAACCTTCGTGTGCTCCGTCCTGCAGATGAGACATTAAATCAATGTCATATTGTAAGTGACTCTGCATATAATGCACAGTTCACAGCCTACCTCTGTAAAGTACTTTGTGATGGTGGTCCACTATAAAAGGTGCTATGTAAAAATACCCACATTGGATATTAAAACACCAAAAAGGCAACTTCAGTTCTATACTTAATAGGTACTATTATCAAACAGCACCCATGCATTACTATTTAAGCATTATGTGATTCGAATTGAAGATATTCAAAGTAATTCTATTTTAATTCCTGTATACCCTAGTCATGGTATATAGCATGGGAACAGCACAACCAGTCATGTTTTATATGTTATATATAATGATTTTACATTCCATTCAGCTCTCACAAAACAGAGGTAGAGAATCAAGATAATGATCTGAAGTATCCTGTCATTCAGTTATCAAGATTTCTAAGGAAACAGACAAGGCTTTACCACTAAGGTACTTTGACAGGTTGAACAGAAATAGGAGCCAAAAGATGAACGAGCTGCTGAAGACATGTGAAGTAAAGGACAAAATGGGGTTCAGAGAAGTGCCGTATAAAAGTTTCTTAATTTACAAATCTTTTACATGTGGAACTGAAGAGGTCACAGTGTGCTAATGATGCCGCTAAAGAAAAGAACCCAGGCTGCAGTAAAAGTACCTCACTGGCTCAGCTTGTCTCTAGAATATATCGTACTCACTACATCAAGAACAGCATTCTCCTTGAGAGTATTTAATTTACCATAAAGGCTGGAATTCAGCAACTCTATATGTAATTCAAGAGGAAAACCATGCTATGTAAAGATGATATAGCTGAGCATTAATACATGAACCACACAATGTATTGTAATCAAAAACTGTATTCCCTTTGCTTTTTAAAAGAAAGGTCATGATCACATTACAAGATTTTGGATTAAAACTATGATTGCTATTTTAGTGTTTCTGTAAGGGAACACCACTTCTAATAGGCTCTGCCATGTGCAATCCATTGGGTGATACTTTACACTGTATGCAAAAATCTGATCTGTGCATCACCAGGCTACTGCTACCTCCTCGCTGCTAACAACTGAACTAAGAGATACTCCATTTGCTGCAGTCATTGTGTGTGTTGCAATGATTTTATAGACCCCCTCCAAAGCTTTTGACAGACGAGGAAAGAAAGGGCTGGGAAACATCCTTCTTGGGTGGTGGTGTCTGAGAACTTTGCATTCCAAATAAATTCTGGCAGAGCTAACACTGAATACATCAATTGGAATGAGGTATGAAACAAACTAAGAAACATTTTAAAAAGCTGTCATCAGAAAACATGAAAAAGCATGAGGCTGGTCCCTAGTGCTTGTAACCAGGTAACTAAATTCCAATACACCCTGACAGCCCGTGTGCATGGGGCTTGGCATTAGCTTTAACATTAGTTTTTCATCTGGTTTCACTAACCTCAATTAGCACTAATCTTGGACTACCATTAAGTAAGCCAATATTGCTGCTGTGAAACCAGCCATTCATTTTAGACCACAACATAATGGGAGTCAACACCACTTTGGTTAATATCAAGGAAATGTAACAGGCATAGATTTGATTTCTAACCCACTTATTATCACTTCAAAATACCTGCATGTACTGTACTGTATTTTGACACATTCTGTACACTGTACTTGACAGCCTTGTGGTCGCAGGATCATCCCACTTGACTCCTGGAGATCACAAGTGTGTGTTCAGTGTTTTTTTGACTGTTGCATATTCAAATGAAAAAGTCTCAGAAACTAAAAGATGTAAACAGAGCCACGAAAGCTGAAATAATTGCTCTATCCGAGAAAGGAAAGAAAACACCCTCTTGCTTTCAACAATCTGAAAGATTCTTAAAAACAGGACTGCGATTCTGGCTGCCTATTTCAACTCTCTGCTACTTAAAGAATGTGTATAAGAAAGTACGAGGACAAAAAAGAGAAATTGGTTTAAATGTGTACATGGCCGTTTGGTTTGTTAGGGTACTGATAGGGTTACTAGATATCATGGTAAAACTGGAATTGAACCCGTTTTCAGCCTTCATTTTTTGTCTCAGTCGGAAACAGTAAAATTGTTAAATAATTTTTTTTTGCTATTTTATTTTTGAAAGTATAAATCTGTATCAGGGTGCTCATCAAGTTAACATCAGAGTACTCTATCAGGTTGCATTAGCGCCATTCAAAAATAAAATAAACAATGTTATGGATTGTTTTTGTAATAATTCTAATTATGTGAATATCATGTTTAAATGGTAATGGTTCATTTTTTTTCTATTCTGGCTTTTTGTACATTTAACGTGTTTTGATTAGATTTTAATAGAAAGAAAATAGTGAGCTGTTATGATCTGTAATTAATACACCTAATGCTTAATTTTTAAATTCTGATTTTGTTTTTTTCGATTGTTATTTAAACGGCTTCAGGGTTGCCATGGTGTCAGTGTATTGAAGGAAGAAGAAAGTCCCAGTTTCTCACTCTGGAAATCTGGTAACCCAGATTATTGATGATCCCTGTTAATGTCACTCCACTTACTGTCACAATGTATACTCATTACCTTTGCAGTGTTATTAACTGGGTTTGACTGTGTGCATATATATATGTGTGTGTGTGTGTGTGTGTGTGTGTGTGTGTGTGCGCGTGTGTGTGTGTGTGTGTCCAAGAAATGAGGATCAGAAAGACTAGAAAACAGATAAATCTCTCATTTGTCTACAGTTTGCAGAAAATAAAAAAGATCTTCAACAGCAATCTGAAGTGTTTTGTTTAGCGATGCTTGGTTTTGGAGAAGGTGAGTGTTTATTTTCAACAGACTATTACAAGAAACAAAATGTCAGTGGGCGTAAGCAAGCGCTGTGTGTATATAAAGATCACAACGGGGAGTTTACAGTAACATATGATCTATGTTCACAATTTCAACAGCCGATTAGCAGCTAGAAATAAAGTGTTCAAACAGTTTTATAATGAATTATAATACAAATCAAGTCATTGTTGTGCCTGTATGTCTGTGTGTCAAATGGGAAGGCACTTTCAACAGAAAAGAAATAATGCTTTATTTACACACTCGAAACAGTAGGCTAACCAAATGCATATACACTAAATATTCACAACTTATTTCCATTTGTATTGAATTGTTTTCTGTAAAAGACACAGAATATTATTATTTAGCTTTCATGAGGTAGTATTTGTATTACAGTACTTGGTGCTGAAAGACAAAACAATGTAATTCTGTACTGTAAGGGAAATGCTGAGTTCAGGGACAGGGCTTCAGACTGATTGACGCTTTGGTATGAAAACAACTTGACGGCATCAAAATATGCCAGAAGCTGGTGCTTTGACACGACATGCTTTGTGTGAAAAGACCTTAACCGAAAAAAATAACTTTGTAGTATATAAAAAATGATTTATATAAAACTCGAAAATAGCTAAAAATAGGCACCGGAAAATGAAATGAGTAAAAACTGAAAAACAGAAGCCCTAATTATCCATTATCTTGGCAGCAAGCTGCCATACAGATGCACCCGTTCACACACATAGGTCAGCCTCTTCAGAGTTTACTAAGAGAAGGAGGTAAATCCAGGATACCAGGAAAGTGTGATAAGCGTGGAGAGAACTGCATGACATTCAAAGCTACAGTGCTCTGCTTGATTTCTACTTCAAGGTAGCGCGGCTTCTATATGAAATGATGAGTGAAGCTGACTAGTAGGGCCTTATTATTTTAGGACTGACTGCAAAGGGGAGACATTGATGGTGGAAGGTGAGAAATACAATGAAGATGAAAAGACGGTAAAACTTCAAGACCCTCATATAAACCCCTCTGTCTTCTACCTCTTTCAAGATACTGAAGTGGCTGAATAAACATTACAAAGAGATAGGATCTCTGATACATACAGTAAAGGACACATTTATTTACAGGTGCTTCCCTTCTCTAGTCTCTCTATTTGCAGTTGCTAACAACGTTACTTATTTCTGCAAAAACAAGGTTCAGATAAGGACACGCAGCCCTCACCAAGGTGAAAGACACAGAACACCAGTGACCTAGTCCTTAGATTCAAGTACTTTAGATTCAAAATCTTTCAAACCAGCTTTCACATTGAAAGGCACCCAAAGCTTATACTTTCCATGTCAGAAGTTGTGACAAGCATGTGCTCAGGTTTTATTCTCCAGTCAGTGAAAGCTATAATTGGTCACCTTAGCATGGGGGCTTGTGACAAAGACGGCTGAAGTGGGGATGTCAGACTAAAAGAAATGATAAATGGATGCACTGCTGCACAGATTCTTATTATAAAATATAACAGGACAAAAACACAGGACAAGGCACTGGTAGCCAAAATAAACAGACAAACAAAACGGACTATCACTAAACAAAAAAACAGTGAGCAGGTATTTTTCACTACTATTATTATTATTACCTCCGTCTCCAATCTCGTTCTCCACTCACTGAACACACAACCCCGAGTGAGTGAAAACATGCTGCTTTTGTGCAGCTGTACTGAGACTCGATTGCTAATCAATCATTCAATTACAACTGCACATGAATTAATAAAGTGCAATTCCCTGTGCTCATATATTATTACTTTTTACTTGCACGTAAAGTGCTGTGCAATCCTCGTGCCTAAATACAAATATACATTTTAAACACTTACACAGACCCAATTGTATCCCGTGTACCAATGACTATACACCAACATTAACACACAACATATAACACGAAATACACACAGGGGTGGGCACTTTGCCACACGGCTCTATGAGTAAGGCAGTAAAAAACAAGAAAGACAACATATAAAATAAACCATCCACATCAGAATTTATTTAACAGTGACTGGGGTTTAAACAAGTAGGAAGAATGACACAGTGACCATACTAAATACTATAGAGAATTATTATTCTTTTAATTAAAATACATCCTTTTCCAATGACACTCAAACACACAGGTATGCTGAACAAAGCAGTTTTGTATGTATAAGTGAAAGTTCAGTTATTGATGTAGACAAAATCATTCTGAATGGATTATAAAAGAGATGCTTCGTGGTGCACAGGAGATAGCTGTCTGCTTTGCGTGAAACTGATTGTTCACTGCTCAAGAAAATGGTTACTTGACTCTGACAGACTGAACAGTAGAATAGGCAACATCCTATTCCTGTTTAAGACTACAGTTAAGACTGGATTGCCAATAATGAGCCTATTATCAAACAAAGAGATTAACTTGTTCCCCAGTAGAATACACTTGTGAGATAGATACTTTGTTAAAATGGCTCAATTGTGGTTTCAGCCCCCACTGCTGTGGGTTCAGTGGCCTTGCACATGACTGCTCACATGGTTGAAAGATTTAGTGTGGATAAACACACTGATAATGTGGGTCCCTGACTCTCTAATTGTTCCACTTCTGTAAGACTGGGTTTGAATTGGTGGCTCAACAAACCCATTAGTTCACATACAAATCCACTGCAGAGATTTGCACAATATGCCTTTCCTGCTTGAGGTCAGGATTGAGGTGTGCTCCTTTGCAGAGCTGAGAGGGGAAGCTCTCACAGCACCAGACTGTTGGTGACTGTCAACCTTACAAAATATACTCTATTAAAAACATAGTGAAGTGGAATAAAGCATATTAAAAATAATTGTAAACCATGGATTAACAGTGGTGAATGCATAGTCTAACCATAGGAAAACTGCAAAATTGCTATTCATATTTACTGTGGTAAACTCATATAAGGGCAGCCATTGACCCTCAACAAAATCTTCAATCAAAAGTATGTATTAAACTATGCATACTGCACAGGCTGGTAGCAGAATAACAATGTTTGATTTACTCAATGTAAAAGATGTATGCCAGGACGTGGGATGGTGCAGTAACATAGAGTAGGGGATTTATTGCATACCCAATCCACAATTCAACTCTGCATAAACTCCTTGTCTATGTGATTAGAGCAATGTACATATATATTGATATACACATGAATAGACACATCTGCCAGGATATAAGTCTGCCTATTTGACAGAGATTCTTAAGAACTGTTCATCACAGTTAATTAAATCCTCATTTGCATGTCGGCTAATTAACTAAAACCAATAATCATATTTTAGCAGGCAGATTTTGAAACGATATTCTCATTAACCTGCATTTTGTGCAGTGAATTGAAAAAGTGTCAAGCAATATAATATAAAATCCATGCACCAATTTGATGACAATTGTAGAGACTTTAATTCATGTAAAGTGTATGCAACAGTTACATTTAAATACCTCAGTACAATTTCTTGATTCCGTGATAGCCTGACAAATGACAAGGTTATTGTTTAATTCTAAGAGTTATATTATGCACTGGAAGTACATTGTAACTATGAATAATAGCATTGTAACTATGTGTAAGAACACATGTATTTACTATGTAACACAGAGACACAGACACACACAGACACAGACATACACAGAGACTCAGACACACACAGACATACACAAAGACACATAGACACACACAGACATACACAGATACACATAGACATACGCAGAGACACAGGCACATAGACATACACAGAGACATAGACATACACAGAGACACAGACACAGAGACACAGACACATAGACATACACAGAGACACAGACACACACAGAGTCACAGACATACACAGAGACACACAGACATACACAGAGACACAGACACATAGACATACACAGAGACACAGACACACAGACATACACAGAGACACAGACACACACAGACATACACAGACACAGGCACTGTAAAAGGTATGTACAGTTCAATTCCCCAAGTCTATGTTTGTCTGTTTTTCAAACCATCCTAACACTGTGTTAACATAGCACATATTAGAGAGCTGTACTGGTATTTATTATAAGTACAAAGCTGTCTTTTGTATTCCAATCATCAATCACATTTAGTTTTATTTTCACCATTACAAATGTACCTGTCAATAATCTGGAGCTGTTTGAATGTGAACAAAACCGTTGTTCTGGGTCTTGCAACTAGTAAGCTTCTGCCAGATCCTGATACTTTCATTTAAGCTTTGATGAAGTTTACAATATGACAAAATGCATGACTTTTAAATAACGTGTTATTGTCTGGCTCCCCAAAGAAAATACTTAAGGTCATGACATTATACAGCATTATTGGTTAATGTATGCTGACATGTTTTCCTACATCAGCAGCTTGGGGAAATATGTGGAATATGATCCTCACTGGCTATCTTCTACAGCAATATATATTAATATAAATTATGAAAATTCTTTAAGTCTTTGTAGATTAAGTTTAGTATAACTGGAAGTCATTCTTTATTTTGCTAAGACAAGCTACCTTCATGAGCACTTTAAGCATAGAAATAGTTTATCTAGCACGGCTTACAATAATACTTTCTGACATTTTAGAACTCACTTTGCTTGTTATCGCTGTGGAGTGGGCAGCTGTGTGTGATGTGTGCAAAGGGTGGTTATTTTAGACATTCTGTAAAAGAAGCTGAAATGCTGAGGTTTAACTAAAGTGCTTTGGCCCTCAGGAGAGACAGAATCAGCTCTCTTATTTTCCAGCAGGCTATAAACATTGCTTACAGCTTGAAATACAGCGTGTAGTTTTAAAATGCATGTCAAGGGTAAGTAGGATACATTTCTAAACATAGATAGAACAGAAAGTGTGTTTCTACCCAAAGTAGCACTCCTGCGAGCCCCTAGTCAAGATCTGAACCTTTCTGCAAACTAGACTTGAACCCAGCTTCTGTACCATGACTACACCAATTTTTACTTGATGAGTCACTTTGAAGTAGATGAATTTAAGCAAAGGGGTGGTGCTGGTGGGGAACTCACTTTAATCTTAGATCAAATCATGTAACTATCAAGCATATTTTCAGCTCTTCCGAGAAAAGACTAAATCGCCAAGTTGGACAGTTGGTTCCTTATTCGTCCCTTAATAAACAATACATCCATAGACTGGCAAGGGAAGGATTTACATCAATCCACTGTGTCTCTGCTGTGTGCTAGAGTTCACCTCCTCCTTCCAGCCTCCACGTGCTTTTTTTGGCTTCGTCTAACGGGGGAGGGCAGCTATCCTGCCTCGCCTGCCCATGGCTTCCCTATGGTCAGCCTCTGCTCTTGTCTGAAAGCTAATTTATGGGCAGGGGTACCTTGAAAGGTAAGGCCAAAGAATGCACTGTAAAATATGTGTACTGTAGTCGTGTTGTCTAGTCTGTTTTGTTAAATAATCTATTTTATTAAATATTATATTGCATGATTTTCCAAACTGAACATAATTCTCCAATGAGCTGTGCTGCACAGTTCAACGCTAATGTGTTTCCCTAACTCTTTTCTGAAACAACATTATGTTGAAATAATAAATAATCATACAAAACACACATGTGAGAAAGGACATATTAGAAAAGCTTTATTGTCAAATAAAAATGCATTTCTGAGAATGGCTCACAATATTGGTTTTGATTTCTTTCAAATACTAGTCCTACTGCTTGGAATGACCACCCATCATATAAATCATTGAATTATTTTTCAGGGCACAATAAATTGACTTTGACAGTTATATTTCTGTCAGGCAGGGTGGTGGTTTACCCACTCAGATAATACTCTTACATTTGGTGTTCTAGTATCATGTTTTTTAAATAAAAATTACATTTCAATTATTTTGAAGAATATAATAACCAGGGCTGCAGTGATTTGGATATAGTGGTGGATGCAGGTCATTTCATGTAGGGCATTGTGCCATTGCAATCTGCTTTTATAGTCCTTATTACCTTTATACCCGAGTGAACAGTAAATGACAGCACAGCGTTCCTGCGAGTCTGTGTAACTATGTCGGTTTGTAAATAAATCTTGCTCACCTGCAGGGCATGTCAGTCCCAACCTTCCATATCAGTCCCCTGTCAATCAAGCAGCGAACACACATCCATGTCTCAGCGCTGTTACAAGGATATTGATTGATCGGTCATGGTACATAGTGTTCCTTTGGATGTCCTTACACAAACCTATCAGGCCATATGGTTTATTGGGACTTCCTCTTGAAGCAAATCAAAACTAGTATACCATGAACGATCATATAATATTCGGATTTGTTTGAACTACCATAGCACATCGCTGTCTTGAATTTCAGCAGTACTCCACAGGATTGGCATGCAAGCAAAAACACCTTCAAAACTAATCCTGGTAAGCATGTTAAATCACTTAAGTGGAATAACAAAAATTAGGTAGATAGATAGATAGATAGATAGATAGATAGATAGATAGATAGATAGATAGATAGATAGATAGATATGCATTTTGTTGGCAACTGCGGTATACCATGGCACTTTCAAATCAGACTTTACATGTAGAATCTACACAAACTACTCCACATTGATAAAGTTAAAAAATGCATATAGAATATAAATAAATAAGATTTCCAGAGAATTAAACAGATTAATCTCTGTTGCATAAGTATTCAACCCCTTTGCTACTGCAGCCCTAAATCAGCTCAGGTGCAAATGATTTGTTTGAAAGGTCACAAAATTAATGAAATGGTTTCAGCCCGTGTGTACTCAAAGTGGTTTAACTTGTAAATAATTTCCCTCAGGTATATAAAGACTTTCAAGCTGCAACTCACATAGTGATTCAACAAAGCAACCATGAAGACCAAGGAGCTTTGGAAACAAGTTAGGGATAAAGTGGTAGAGAGGCACAGAGCAGGAGAAGGGTACAAGAAAATTTCAAATGCGCTGATTATCCCTCAACACAGGGAAGTCCATCATTAAGAAGTGGAAGATGCATCGTACCACCCAGACACTACCCAGATCAGGTCGCCCTCCCAAACTGAGCAGCCGGGCAAGCAGGAAACTGGTTTGGGATGTCACTCTGAAGCCAACAATGCCAGCAAAGTTCTGTGTCTGAGCTGGGAGTCAGTGTTCACACATCAACAATAAACCAGTCTCTACACAAAGCTGGCCTGTATGGACAGGTGGCAAGAAAGAAGCTATTACCCAAAAAGTCTCATCTTAAAGCACGCATGGAGTTTGTGAAAAAGCATGTAGATGACACTGCAGACATGTGGAAAAGGGTTTTGTGGTCAGTCAAGACAAAAATTGAACTTTTTGGTCTAAATTCCAAGCGTTACGTCTGGCGCAAGTCCAACACTGCACAATACCCAACTGTCAAGCATGGTTGTGTTCTCTTCAGCATGGACTGGGAAGCTTGTTAGGATAGAAGGGAGAATGGATGGTGCAAAGTACAGGACTGAGTGCCAAGACTCTGAAACTGGGGAGGAAATTCACATTTCAGCAGGACAATGACCCGAAGCACAAAGTCAAAGCCACACTTGAGTGGTTGAACAAGGAGAGAATTAATGTTCTTGAGTGGTCCAGTCAAAGTCCTGACTTGAATCCAATCAAAAATTTATGGCGAGACTTGAAGATTGTAGTCCATCAATGATCTCCAACAAACTAATCAGAACTGGAGCAATTTTCCCATGAAGAATGGGCAAAAATTTTACCATCCTACTGTGCACAGCTAGTAGAGACCTATCCAAAAAGACTCATAGCAGTAATTGCTGCAAAAGGTGCTTCTACCAAGTACTGACTTAACCCTTGCAGTCCGTTTATTCAGCGCTTGTCAGGTGCGCCAGGTCCAATTTATTTTCACATATATTATTTTCATATATATTTTGTCAGAGTAAAACAGGTTTAAAAGGCACTGAATCGCAACAGGACACTCAGTACTATATCTACAGCCAAGCCCCATCCCTTGTTCTCTGTATTTTTCACATACCTCTTAATAGACGGGCATACTGATAAATCCCCTCCTGATCATTCGTTTTATAACCAAACTCCTCACTAAATTGATACAAGCCATTATTTTATTACGATAACATCTCAAAAAACTCTGCAAATGTCTGTGATATTCTTTGAGCGCTGGATGCAGACGCAGCTATCTCCTTTGTTAACATTACTTTTGCTTTTTTCCAGGCATCTTCAGACATTCTCAAAATCACAGAATCGTCTCTTGAACAGAACCACCTCCTACTTTTTGCATATGTGAAATATGTGAAAATTCTTGTTTGAAAAGAAGTTTTCAGAAGTTAATCATTCATGTTTGTTGTATATAGAACTGTGTCTCTAATTTAGATACAGTGTTATGTCGGGAATTTGCAGTATTTGTGATGGAACATGGAATTCAAAAGACAATATTAAATAAGGGAATTTATCCTTTTACATTCCACTAAGAAACCAACTTCAGAATCTTTTAAATGACTCAGCTGTGCCTAACAAGTGTCTGCAGTGAAACTGATGTGCATTCAGACATACATGATGGTGTACTATGTAAACTGTTGTTAGTTGATCATGGCTGGCATGAAAAACCACTTGACCGATTATCTTTGAGCTTTAACCGTGATGGTGTGCCAGTATCCAAGTCTTCTTCACTTAGTATTTGGCCAGTGTTTTGTACTTTAAATGAACTAACTCTTACTGAAAGACTAAATAATATATTAATGGCTTCCTTGTGGTTTGGGAAGTGCAAGCTTGACATGAATGTGTATTACCTCTTCAAAAAATATTAGTTAAGACTGGAATAAATGGTTTGAAAATACGCCCTGGTGTATGGGGTAGTAACTGATAGAATAATATTTATTGAAGGGTTTTTCCTTAGTAGAATGTTACAATGAGATGGTATGGGCACTATGCTAGCTTAAATTGTGTCTTGTGTAACTAAGCTATCTTGTATCTTACATGACCATGTGCATGTTTGACATACACTTTGCAGGTAAATTGCAGCCTTAAGCAGAAAGTGATTTTATACTATTTACAAAAGTGTTTATGGTGTATGATAAAAATATAAATTGACATTTATTTATTTTATTTCTTTTAATAAAGAAAAAAAATCTTGTTATTTTTCGTTTTCTCATTATTTTTATATTTGGAATCAGTACATTAACTCACATTTTGTATATAAACGTGTACAACATTTTTATGTACATTTTTTACGTATTCCTTATTTACATCTAAAACAGTATACATTGTATATATTTATAATATATTGAAAATATGTGTTCTTTTCATATGGGTTTGGCTAAAACAAATCTATTCTAGACTTAGTAGTTTTACATGAGAGAATTAAATAGCAAGATAAATAGCTTTGTTTGAACTTGTAAGGCTTATGGAGAATTCCCATTTCATCACAATCAATAAAAGAAAACAATCTGGTCTCTATGCAATCTCACTGCCCTTTCATTATTACAGCACAGATTGAGAACGTCCAAACTGCTGCCATCTGAGTTATTCTAATGTCAGCTTCAAGCTGAGTCTCCATATGGAATGGCAGAACAGAAAGTGCAGCGCCCAGAGGTGCGAGGAAGAGTTAGCAAGCTGTCACAGTATCCAACCCATCCATTCCATCTGTTTCATAGAAGCACATGCTGTTGAAATTGATCTAATATTGACATGATAATAAATGACTAGCTTTTGGGAGAAAGTGTTCAAGATAAAGACAATTACAAGATGTAGCAAGCTTCTGCCGTTTGAGTATTTTCTACTTTCAAGGATCTGGAGAAGTCAAGAAAAATGGGTATAAAGAGAATAGCAGAAATAAATCGTTCTCCTGCTAGAGTCTATCCTCTCTTGCTGATGTATGTCTTGCTGTCAAAAAGATTTGTAATAACAAAGTGGTCTGCTGAATTTAAACATAGCTATCAAGTCGACTAATCGCAGGATACGTGATTGTGAAGTCGTCTGGTACATGATTCATTAATATGTGCCTATTTGGCTGTTTTTACCTCAACTATTCGATGTCAAGTTAGTACTCATTCTAACCCTACTCAGCACTTCTTAATGGTTTCTATGCTAAGAGTGCCAGCTTGTCAGCCTGCACAGTCTGACCGCTTCCTTTCTGAGCTCTCTGTACAGCGGATTAGTATTATTCTTTGTAATATTATTATTATGAAACCCCCTCATCTCATTAGCTCTTTCATAATAGAACTGACAATCCAGAATGAATACAATGATGCGTGCTAGAAAAGCTTGCAGGCCTTTTAAGAGAGCCAAGGTCAAAACATCCAAATGATTGAGATTTAAAAAGAATCAGAGAGATACTTGTGAACACCCCATTACACTGTTAACGATACATTCAACACCCCTCTTAATAATTCTATTATACTGGGAAAGCAACCACAAACACCAGAGCCAACACACTACAGCTGGATTATTATTATAAGGGTACAATCCCATCTGGATGGGGTATAGTGGAGGCGGTTGCACATATACATGTCCAACTTCACATTGTTCCATATATGCAGAACCACTTGTCCAATTATCATGAAGCTTGGTATTACATAGTCTTTTAGCATAAGTTAAATGGGGGATAAATGGTGGTGTGTGTCTTTCATCTGTATGTCACACTTCCAGTTTTACACATATCTGGAGAAGCACTTATCATGATACTTGGTATTAACGTTATGTAGCACACATTAACATATTTATTACAACTATCAGTATGACGAAAGAGTTGATGCCTCTGAATATATGCAATGTATACTATGACGTTTCTGTATCTGCATGTGGCAATGTGGTTTGCAGTGCGCAGGTGTAGAGGTGATGCAGCGCTCAAGTAATGACAAACAACAAAGTTCATGGTGCAATGATGGTTTATTTATAATCCAAAGTCACTTGTGTGAACAACTGTGAACAATAATAACTGGCAATACACAGCTATGTGTACTGCTCAGTAAAACCCATAGGGTTCAGTCCCGAAATAATGATGATGGTAAATACACACACAGAACACAAGTCCAAAGTGAGTTCTTTTTAAGTGTGAGTGGTTAAATACATTTATTTGTGAACAGTAGTGCAAGTGCTGTCCAGGTTGGGGACAGCCCTTGGTACGTGTTAGCCATTTAACAAGAACAAATGTTTATAATTACTACAACAAAACGCACAAACACCAAATACTATACTATACACGGTATATCACAGTCCTACTGCGATTCGTACGTAACCAGCAGTTTACTTGGTCCTGTCCCTTTTGTACTTTCAGCCATGCCCTCTTTGTTAGCGAGTGCAATTGTTTTTCCCCCAATCCGTGCTTGCCACATCACGATGACTTGGTGTACTGTGGCTCTGCCCCCTTCCTGAATGTCCGACTTCCAACCGACCCTGGAATGAACTGTCAAACCATCCAGTCTGGGGCACACTGTTCCCTTTACACAGCTTCCTCACAGGTCGGGAGGGAGATTTATAACCAGGATCCATTCGTCCTCTGTCACAGTGCAGAATAGTATAGAATAAGAAATGGCAATGCATAGTTTCATGAAAATGAGACAAGTGGAAATTAGGATGTCAAGAGAAAATAAGGTGATCATGGTAAAGTATATTTAAATTACATGTTTACAGAATGAGGTTGTTGTGTTCTGAAGATAAGCATACAGAGGGACACCGCTATATACCCCCATAATCTCATATTCTTAACAATGGTAATTCAAAGTTTCATCACAATTTAATAGGCGGTTTTCCAGATGCAAAAATGTAAGAGTGATTTATGAACCTACAAATGTACCAGATGGGGGATAATATTATACTTAAAGAGAAAAAAGTTCACAAGGCTAAAGTCATGCATCAATATAGAGAAAGAGAGAACAACACAATCAACTGCGCTCCAAAATACCTTTAATTCATAAAAAACTTGTCACTAACATTTTGACACAGAAGTGCCTTCGTCAGGGTGCAAAATACAAGTGTAGGATTCCAGAGTTAAATACAATTGAGGTTATAAAGACAGGTGAATATAACTGAATATTAGACTGACGCTGTCACAGTATACATTCCCTATACACTAATCACATGTATTTCTTTTTATTGACACAGGGTATCCCTTTTCAATTCAAACTCTGCAACCTGCTTTACTGAAACTGTACAAACAGTGAATGATAATGAATGGTCTCCCCTGTCCAGTATAGAGAGCATTTTGGACTCATACCTGCACTCGTCTAAAGTGTTGTACCTTCAGCCAATTTTCAAACAGAATACAAATCTATTAGAAATATTGAACTAGACAAGGGCCACTATGCATTAGAAAGAGTATTCTGTCGGTATACATGTCTAAGGGGCATGTGTAAGGCCATGGTAATTGATATATAATATTTAGCTTTGAGTTTAAACTCTGCTTATCCTTCGACTTACAGTCTTGGATGGTGAAGCATAATTACTGTAATTTAAAACCCATAACCAATTTATAAATGACAGTAATTGCATATCAGTAAATGTGAAGATGCTGTGTTAAACTGGGGCAACCAGTGTTCATGAATTTATGACAGGCTAACGCAGAATAGTTGAGTCATGCTCCAATCATGCAGAATAGTTGAGAGTCATGCTCCAATAATGTGGAATAGTTGAGAGCTATGCTCCAATATGATTATTTTTTATAGGCCTGTTGCAAAGTGGTTTGCAGTGCGCAGGTGTAGAGGTGATGTGATTACAAAACAGAAGACAGAAAACAAAGTTCTCAATCCAAATAGAAGCTTATTTTTGTAATCCCGGTCTGTCAACCACAAAGAATAATCCCAGGAAATACACAGCAATGTAAATTGCACTGTTTCAAATAATGGGTTACAGTCTCAAAATAATAAACACAGTATAAACACACACAAAGACACACACATGATCCACAGTGAGTGCTAACGTGCAAGTGGTGAAATACAATTTAAATTATGTACAGTTGTGAAGTGTTGTCCGGGTTGGTGCTGGCCTGAAGCGACAGCTACCAGTACATGTTAGCCGTCTAATAAACAAACAAGTGTAATTAGATATGACAAAACAGACAAGGACTAAACACTCACAAACATACCAAATGAACAGATCGCTTAGCCATGTCCCCTTTTGTACCATCAGTCATGCCCCCTTGGTTCGTTAGTGCAACTGTTTCTCCTCCAAACCGTGGTTGCCACATTGCTTCCCTTCTAGGGTGATGGCTTGGTGTACTGCATCTCTGCCCCATTTCTAGATGGCAGACTTCCACCTTTCCCTGAAATGAATTGCTAGACCATCCAGTCCGGGGCACTCTGTTCCCTTCACAGGTCGGGAGGGAGATTTATAACCAAGACTCATTCTTTCTCTGTCATAAGGCCTCAAGTGTATAAGGATGATAAGCGAAAAGCAGTTGTAAATGGTAGATTTCATACAGGCCAAAAATGCATAATTAGATGATAAGAATTATTAGAGGGAACATTGCACCAAATTATAAAATCTTTAGAACAGTATATGGCTCTTCAACCATCAAGTATCATGGACGAGTATAACCAACTAGAAACTAGAAGTACATGCTCTGGAGAGCACTGAAATTTCTAACAAGGAATCTTTAAGATTACCAAAAACAATTACATTTGAGAACTTGCATGGTCCGGCTCTCGGCTTATCATTCTAGACATCGAGGCTTGGATGTCTGCCAATTTTCTTAAGCTGAATACTAGCAAATCTGAACTCCTTCTAGTAAGATCTAAAACTCAACTTATGAATCTAAATATAGCTGCCCTGAACCTCGGATACTGTCTGCTGCTGTCTTCCCCCACAGTACGAAGCTTTGGTGTACTTCTTGACAGCAACCTCTCCTTTGATACCCACATCTCCTCTGTGGTCAAATCTTCCTTCTACCATCTTCAAAACATCTCCAAAGTCCATCCCTATCTTTCCCTCCTAGATGCGTAGATACTTTGTCATGCATTTGTCTCCTCTCGACTCGACTACTGCAACTCTCTATATGGTGGTCTCCCAGCCCACACCATAAATTGACTGCAGCTAGTTCAGAATGCCGCTCCCAGGATCCTTCACATTACTGCTGTGCTAGCATTCTCTGGGCTGGCTTCTGGTCCAATTGTTTTCAATCAAAACTTTCATACCTATCAATATTTACTTTAATGCAGCTAATCAGATTTGACTCAATTGTATTGGACACACTGTTAGAGAAATGTGTTGGGTGCAAAAACCTGCATCCACACCAACACATTGTCCAGCTTGTCAGTCTAATAAGGGTGAGTGATGGGGTGCCCACCCCTTGTGTATATTTATTTATTTATGTATGATTATTATTTTCATTTGTATTATCATTATTATTATGGGCAGATGGGAACCATCTGTCTTTATTATTTATTATTTGAGACCGGCGAAAAAAGCAGACAGTATAAAGTATAGTTGGGTTGGTGGACTTAAATACCTATCCCTATAAACCTTGTAGGAATGTGGCTGGAGTCTTAATAAAGTAATTATTTGATTAATAGGTAATTAAGGCTCCAACCACAGAATATAAAATGACCCACTCCGGGCTCATTAAATGGAGAGGTTAGGAGAAAGATGTAAGTATAGAGACAGAGAGAGTGAATGCTAACACGACCACAAGGTTGAAAGGTACTCATTTTAGTAACGTTTGGTATTGTTTATGTTTGTTTTGCTTTGGCCAATGTGCCCTTTTCTTAGTGTTTTGTATAAGCGTTTGTTTTATTACTTAATAAATATCTGTCTGCGTCCGTTTCAATACAGGTACATTAACTACACTGTAATTACACTGTATTTACAATATTTAATACATGTAATTACTCCTTAATCCTATAACCGGACCAGTAACTACATTATGGAATTACTTATATTAACAACATGTAGTTCTATTTAGTTAAATATGTAACAAAGTTAAAACATAGCCTGACCTTAATTACAGTATTACTGATTATGAAATGACCCCGTGTTACCTGGTAATAATAGGAAATGGTAAATGTAACTACATTGTGAATCATGGTAATTATAATAAAACAAATGTGATTCACTTATAACCAGAAATACTGGATTAAAACTTAATAAACAGAAGTAAACAAATGAAGATTTAGCACTACTTATCATGTCCAACCATCACAACTGCCACAGAGCTTCTTCATCTTCATTTTATGAGAGCATGAAGGACAGTATATTTTCCTTTCTAAAAGCTCTTTATCTTGCAACCACTTAATTAACCTTTTCTTTTTCCTATAGTTTCTTTTCCTTCTATTAAATGCCTCAGTTTTCTGGATAAGGATGACTGCATTTCAATATGCGTCTAAAAAAACAAACAACAACAACAGCAAAAAACAACATTGCGATAAATAATTACAGACATAGAAAGTTAAATAGTTGAACATCGAGTTGCACAACAACAACAAGCACATGCACATGCACAAGCCATTGCAACAGTACACACACAGCCTATAAGCAACAATCAAATAATAAAGAGAACCATATAGTGATAATAAAGTGTGAATAATCAGCTGCTTTGTGTTTATATTAAATACTGAAATACACTGCAACTGAGAGCAAACGAATTAGTAATAATTTGTCTGCTGTGTTTCATGACCTTTTATGAATAATGAAAAATGAATCATTTTTAAAATGTCTTTATTCATACCGTCACTTACTGATTCTTCAAGTTCTCTTTGGTTCTCGGTCTTCGTTCTCAATCTCAGCGCCTAAAGTTTGAAGTTCTACGTCACCAGAAACGTTTTCCCTTGCATAATAAACTAGCAAATGAGATTCGTTAACGATGTATTTCCTTTCAGAATGAGGTCTTTGAGGATGATCAGACCTAAAAAAAAAAAATTGCATGTTCTCTGCTTGCAGTAAATGAAAAGTGACAGAAAGCAAATTAAGAGTTCTGATGCCCTTCAAAATGCAGGTACATTAATAACTTTGTAGCTACAATATTTTGGTTACATTATTTAATACCTGTATGTGGAAGGTCATGGTAACCAGGTCTGTGTTTTAACAGAACTCTTCAATTAAATAGAACTGGTTCACTTTTGATACAAAAATTGAAATCACACACAATTTCAATATCCAGCTCAGGGTTTGCATCACAGAGTCCCCAAGCCCTTCCAGCACAGAACAACTCTTCTTCAATCGCTCCTGTTCCCAAGTAATACTGTGGCTATTTAAGTTGCCATCCAATCACACTTGTATTAACTATATTAATGATGTCCTTCAATAAAGCCTTGCGCAACGGGCTTCTTGGTCTGTAAATTTGAATAATTTGCCTATTAATACAAGAACAAGAGAAGAAAAGTACAATCCAGTTTTAACCCCATTTCCTCCAAACAAAAATGAAACATTATCTACAACAGTTTCAGTGGGAGCCCATAGGCCACCTTTCTGTAATACATGAACTTCCACAATGCCCTGGAATTCTGTTTTATCCCGTCTCAATGTAAGCATAGTGTTTTGGTATTCACAAGCTTCAGCATGTGACACCTGCTGGTAAAACATTGTATTTCAGCAGGAATCGTGACATTCCAGTTCATAGTCACATACCACCCTCTAGTGTATACAATATGAAAGACAGTTTGCCCAAACACCATGTCATATTCTCTGTTATGGTGTGCAGCATCGCGTGCCACACTCCACCGTTTCTATAGCTCTTTAAATAGAAAATTACTTTGTGCCCATCCTCACAATCTCTTAATTGTGTGCTCTTAGTCAATGTGCCTGTAATTTGAAGTTTATTTATTTGTGCTCTTTGTTGAGGAGGTAGCACAACACGTTTCAGCACAATGAACACTTTAGCTGCATATTTATACAATAAAGCATTTGTCAGAACGATTCCGTTTCCCAGAAGAAAGAGGCTAATGTCTTAAACTGTTTTGAAAGCAAAACATCTGCCTGTGGAGATTGTACATATTAAACAGTATATATGTTATAAACGAGTTTGTTTTAATCAGAGTCATTCCCTGTTAAAGTCCATGTTGTTTGTCCGTGACATGCCTCCTCAATGCGATGTAAACAGAACTCCTTTCTAACAGGATCTGTTACAGGTGGAGTACACCTGTATTTTGACATTGATTCATGTAATCTAGTAAGGTTATAGTACAGGTATATACATGATCTTAATCATAGAAGCACAGTATGTCCGGAATAGGTGTTAATGTTAGATGGCTAGATTGTCTTAAAATCAATAACACATATAGTGTTACCTATTAAAATTGTCATGGTGAAAATGTGTTAGACCTCTGCTCTCTGAAAACATTTACTTAACATTCACTGAGCACCCCTTTAAATCTGCTGGAAAAGGCTGAGTGAGCAGGTAAATTGACAGTTCTGCAGGGAGGCACCAAACAATTTGTAAAGTTTCATTTCCCTCAGTAGTCTTTCAAATTAGAGCTGGCCTCAGTCAGCAGCTTTACCTTTGGTTTTTGTGTACCTGAGTTTATCAGTACCTTTTTGTTTTTCATTCAAGTTTCTGTGTAGCAGTTTTCTGCTTAAAGAAAAATATGAATGAAGAATTGCTATGTGCATGCACCTATATATTTCTGTATTTTTTATTCATATATAGTGGTGTTGTTGTTTGTGGTTAATTTTCAGGTGCATAAAACACTGTATTACACAACAGCTGGACACTGCTCTCCCATTGCTTATACAACAACCAGACACAGCTCTCCCATTGTTTACAACAACCAGACACTGCTCTCCCACTGTTTACAACAACCAGACACAGCTCTCCTATTGTTTATACAAATTACAAGAATGGAGTTATGCGTCCAGAGCCAAAGGCAAAGGCGCGAACGAAAGTCAAGGTCAACTAACACACGGCAGAGCCTTCATCAAGAGAGCACTATTACTATTTAAAAAAAACAAATCTTATTTTCTTTCAAAAAACACTTTGAAACCTATATTTACCTTGATCTTGTAATAATTTGTCGGGTATCCTTCAGCTCAGAAATACTAACAGGCTGTGATTGGCTGACTTGGCAGTTACAAGTACAGGATTGGTTGCTTTTGTTGATGCAAAGTATTGATTGGCTGGTTTTGGTGGATAATAAAAATAATTTGGACCAATTGTGTCTTTGTTTAGTGTTTACTGTCCAATGGCTTAAAAATACACTAAGTCAAAATGAAAAAGCCAGCAGATTAATTTTAAATTCAATTCACAGGTGATGTAGTGATGTTCCATCGGGCATCTACTGTGTAGTAATGCCCACTATATCTGGAAACTGATTGGCTGATGACATTGAATCTTTTTCTAAATAATCTAGCGTAACCTCTCTCTACTTTTTGCAATATAACCTAACATTCTGTTTGGCTTTTTAATTGCCTCACCACATTGGCGAGATACTTTTATTGACTGCACTATAACCCTGAGATCCTTTTCAATATGCAATACTTCATAGTTCTTAACATTAACATTAATTTGCCTCAAATTTGCCCAGTTATGGAGAGGGTCCAAATCCCTCAGTGGCCACTTTTGACAATCTTGCACCGTTCCCTCTCTTCTGTTTCCTCCAACTACAATTCCAGCCAGCACTTTCCTCCCCTATTCTCTACCAAATCTCAATCAATTTGATATGACTGCCCTTTCCAATCAAAGAGAACGCACCACAATCAAAGCAGTGAATGTTCAGCAACCATTTTCCAATTTGAGTTCCCTTCAGGGACGATTAAGTGCTTCGCAAATGCTCAGTTTTACACAAGAATTCCTAGGTGTCTGTTAACTCGTTCTTCCATCATTGCATTTGCACTCTACTACAGTGGTAGGAGTTTTTGTGACAAAGCTATTAAAATATTTACTGTTCTAATAATAAAACACAAAATATTGCTTTGTATGGAATACTACAGTAATAGCACAGAGAAAGAGGGCCCCCATTCCAGATTGTTTGATCCATTCCAGATTTTAGTGTGAGCTTAATTAGCCTCCCTGAGCTGAAATAACTGCTTATTGTACAAAGAAAACCCAGACTGGCAAACTGCTAGGCAAGGGATGTCTAAAGGATTAGTTGCTTGGTCTCATCCCTTTTCTTTCTGGTGGTATGTAGGGTCTCTTTACAGGTGCGCACAACCCAAAAGAGATTGAAGCTCATACTATCTCTCAACAATATAAATCAGCTTATGTTTCCAATTAATTCGTTCTGCTATCTAGCTCATTAATTTGTGATCTTCATTTGGGTCATTACGCTTCCAGCTTCCATTTGGCTTCTAATCTAGTTCAATTTGCTCTAATTGGCAAGGAATGCATCCGATTTCAGCCAGTTATAGTCAGCCAGAGGTTAAGGTTAAGGTTTTTTTTAAGCAGTATTTAACTGTTTCTGTGTTCCACAGATATGTGTAAAGCTATTCTTAGCTAGTGTTTTTAAACTGCACTGATGTTTTACACTTTACTTCCCATAAGCAAATGGTATTTATATTACATTTTATCTTTTATTTGTAATTATTGGTCATTTTAAATAATAACCCATGCAAACTTTTCACTTTTCTTAACACAATATTTATTTATTTATTTATTTTGTTATTATGTATTCTGCTTACAGATACATGTATAAAAACATCTTATTCTATGACCTGAGGGACTTTACAATATTTCTTGAAAGTTTTGTTGAAAAATATTGATGTTCGGAAAAATTACAAAATACTGTTTCACCTGAGTGATTGCAATGACATAATACAAGTTTATTGTATTGTATTAATGGACAGTACTTTCGATTATTTTCTTAAAATAAATATTTATAAATAAAATAGTTATTTAGTCTGTTATTATCAGTACCTGATAAATTTAGTTCATGAAATATAATTATTGATATTTATAAATATTGTAAAAACATATACAGTATATGAAAACACATGAAACAGAATAAATATTCTAATATAACTGTAAGTCAAATACATCGGATTTACAGTGTTTTCCCTTTTTTTTTTCCTTAGCAGTAAACATTTAGAAAGAAGGCGGAGCTACAGTACACCAAGTCATCACCCCAGACGGGAAGTGATGTGGCAAATGCGGATTGGAGGAGAAACGGTTGCACTTGCTATCCAATTGGGCGTGATTGATGGTACAAAAGGAGACGTGGCTAGGTGATCTGTTCCTTTGTATGGTTAAGAGAGAACTGCTGAAGGACAAGTGTAAAAAAACCGTGAGTGTTTTGTTTGTTATTTATTAGATAGCTAATACGATCCGGTCCAGCACAAAAACTGGATAACACTTCACCACTGCTCACAAGTAAATTGTATTTCACCACGAGCACTACAGCACTCGCAATGAACTTGTGACTGTGTGTGTGTTTTGTGCGTGTGTTTAATACCGTGTTTATTATTTTGGGACTGAACCCCGTGTTTATTGAACTGTATAATACACATCATTGTGTATTGATAACCCTCCATTTCTTTACTGTTTGTCATCAGACATTGGCTTATAAATACATCACCATTTCACCAGGACTTTGTTGTTTGTTATTGTCTTGAGCTCTGCAGTGCTGGAAGCTAATGTATTATCTACACTTTTTATCTATAATTTTGGAAGCGATACACCATTTCTCCATCTCCTTCAGCTCTTCTGCAATTCTTAATAATCTGTTCTGCCAGTGAGCAGGAGCAAAGATTGTATATTTTTTGCAAATGCACACCAAAAATGTACCATGAAGTAGGATTACTCCTGTTTCCCGGATTAGGACGTTCTGGATATCAAAATAAAGGTAAGCAATTAAGCAATTGTGTTCAGTACATAGTGAAGTATGATGAGATCAATCAGAAAGGACAACAAATCGTGGTATTTTTTGGGATACTGCTGGCACCTTGCAAAGGAGCATATGGACAGCTGTATATAATTAATCTAAACGCATGGCTGAAGATGTGTTGCACACAAGAAGGCTTCACCTATCTTGATCACTGGCCCACATTCTACAACAAGGACTATCTGTATAGACGGGACAGACTGCACTCAAATAAAAAGGGAACCAATCTACTTGTAGAAAAGATCCTCGAGGAGGTTCAGAAGCATTTAAGCTAGAAACTAAAACAGAAGTGAGACCACAGCAAAACAAGGGCAACAACTCAGGTAAGACAGCCATTAAATGTATTTATCTAAATGCTAGAAGTATCAGAAACAAAATGTTAGAACTTGAAGCTACTGCACTAACAGGTAATTATGATGTGATAGGTGTTACAGTCACTGGACAGTTGTCTGAGAGTGATGGAGACGAATAGAATATTTGTGGGTATACACTGTATAGGAAAGACAGGCAGGACAGAAGAGGCGGCGGGGTAGCGCTATACATAAGAAACGGTCTTGAAGCCCAGTTGTTAAATCTGGACGAAGAAAACAACAGTGAATCAATATGGGTCAAAATAATGGACAAAAATTAAATGGGCATAATAATACCATCATGCTTTAGACCTCCAGATTCAGATGGTGAGCAAAATAATCAGTTATTCAATGACATTAGAAATGTGTGTAGCAAAGGAGAAACCATACTAATGGGGGATTTCAACTTCCCCCATATAAAATAGGAAAACCCGGTGGGGAGCACGATGGATGAAATTGAAATGGTGGAAATGACAAATGACTGCTTCCTAACACAATTTGTCAAGGCACCGACTAGAGGGGAGGCATACCTCGATTTAGTCTTTTCAAATAATGAAGACAGAATAACTAAAACAGAGGTCAGAGAACCACTGGCAAACATTTTAAGTGATTTTTAAAAACCAAAAAATAATGACTAAAACTAAAGTTTACACTTTTAGAAAGGCAAACTATGAAGGTATGAAACAGACAAACAGAAGTAGATTGGAGTCAAATAGAGAAAACAGCCACAGAAAAATGATGACTGTTTTTCTAAAATGTAGTACTAGAGGTGCAAAACAATTACATCCCAATAGTAGACAAATCAAAATCTAAAACAAAATCGCCAAAATGGTTTAATAGATCAATTTAAAAAAAAATCCAGAAAGCTTTTGACAAAGTCCCACATAAAAGATTAATTCTCAGACTGAACGCAATAGGGATTCAAGGAAATGCATGTACATGGATTAGGGAGTGGTTAACATGTAGAAAACAGAAAGTACTGATTAGAGGAGAAACCTCAAACTGGAGCAAGGTAACCACTGGAGTAGTACAAGGATCAGTATTAGGTCCTCTGCTGTTCCTAATCTACATTAATGACTTAGATTCTGATATAGTAAGCAAACTTGTTAAATTTGCAGATGACACAAAAATAGGAGGAGTGGCAAACACTGTTACAGCAGCAAAGGTCATTCAAAATGATCTAGACAAGATTCAGAACTGGTCAGACACATGGCAAATGACATTTAATAGAGAAAAGTGTAAGGTAGTGCATGCAGGCAATAAAAATGTGCATTATAAATATCATATGGGAGATACTGAAATTGAAGAAAGAATCTATGAAAAAGACCTAGGAGTTTATGCTGACTTGATGTCTTCATCTAGACCAGTGGTTCTCAAACTTTGTCATAGTGAGCCTCCCTGAGCTATAAAAAAAAATAACTGCCCCTCCTCAGTTTACTAAAACAATATAACAAAGTGAAAATCCTATATGTTGCAAAAAAATGAATAAAAAAGTGGAAGGGTTTTGTTCAATTAGAGCAGTATGAGTTTCACAAGTATTAATTTAAAAAGAGTACAAATGTAAGCAGCTGAAATATGTTTGGTTTTTTTTTTTGTCCTGTTAACTTTCTTATATAAGTGGCTGCTAATGTAACTTTAAAATTGCTGCTTTTGTATTATTATGTGTATACTGTTATTTAAATGGTCTGACTGTGGCAGTTGTATGTATGACTCGCTATACAAATGTATTGTGGTTTGTTCTTTTTTTCTGTTATGTACTGTACAGTGCTCTGCAATACTTTCTATAAAAACTGCTTTATAAATGCAATAAAGAAAGAAAGAAAGAAACTCATTGAGCTTCTTCTGAAAATATTTTACAGGTTTAGATACTAAGGTAGAGTGTCTTGTTTCGAGATGCCGTTGTAGCCTACAGGACAGCATGCTGTGGTTTGCCATTATTTCACCGCATAACATTGAGGCTCGGTGTACCGCTGGATCCACTCCATGTAAAGACAGTTTTAAATATGCTTTGTTATATTTTAGGGTTCTGCGTTTTGCTGGAACCTCCGCTACTGCCCTCACTTCGGCTTGCCTTGTTAGTTTTTCTCCCTTTGTCACAAAACGATTTCTCATTAAAGCTTTTTCTAACTGTAAGCGCGCTGCTGATAAAGTTTTTAAGTTTACTTGGGGGAGGGAAAGGGAAACCGCGCAATGTACATCTG